>NC_056733.1:1891090621-1891198121 GCF_019279795.1 Protopterus annectens | reverse complement strand
GTGAGGTAAGTGAGTGATGCTCAAAAGATTGGTTTGTTTGTGAGAGTATGGCTTCAAATTTGTGCATCTCTCACAAACAGACAATGACTAGTTAGGTAAAGGATCATTATCTGTGAGCATCAGACAATTCTTACATAGCCTGAGTGTACCAAATACTATGAAGCTGACAACAGAGTGCAAGCTAGCTGGCTGACCTTCTATTTTTGACAGGGGTGCAAGGGAATATAATAGTGTTTCAGCTCTTCCATTAAACTATCAGTTCAAGGAAAAACAATACATGAAAATGAATTTAGGTTTGAACATTAAGTTCACAGTATGTGGTAAATATTCTATTCTAGACTGGCTGATAAAATAAGGTTCAAGTACCAAAACAAAGTAAGCAGTAAATAATTTGGTCTGGACTGATTATGAGATCAGCTTAGATGTGCAGATGTTGTGCTGCTGCTTTACCCTGTGATTTGTACAACTCTGACTAGAAGGTGAGGGTAAAGGAAAACTCCACCTTAGAACTAAAAAAAAACATGTTTTTTCATTGTATCTTAGTTTTTGGACTATTTTCATGCCTCAAAATTACTCCAAGTGCTTCTTTTACAATTTTAACGTGTTTCCCACAAAATGGCGGCTGATGGAGCCTGCCTCGGTATCGGTAAGGTGATCTTGTTTTCTTGCTTTCATTCCTTCCACCCAGAATACATTTCAATACATTTCTCTCTTATTAGCCTCAACAAAAAATTGAGATCCCTCATCATAACCTCTAAAGCTAACTATGAAGGCAGAATTGCAGCAGACACTAAAAACAACCACAAAGCCTTCTACAGTTATATCAAGAAACTCCACAGCAATACCCAGATTTGCTCTGAGTTACTACACAATGGTACCTCCTATACTTGAGCCAACAGATATTGCCAACATACTGGCCAACAGATTCAGTGCCAGCTTTACTCCTCTATCCCCCTAAATGACCAATCACAATACTGGAAGAATGCCAAGCACCCAGCATTAGTGCAGCACAGGTTAAGGCTGCATTGTCCAAGGCCAAGAATACATCTTCCATGGTACCCAACAATATCCCTGGCTGTGTTCTACATGTACTACAAAGTGAACTGGCACCACACCTGTATGCCCTGTTCAGTCACAGCCTCACTTCATGCTTCATCCCTACAGAATGGTGTACTGCTACAGTCATCCCTCTCCATAAAGGGGGAGCAACTACAGACCATGGGAATTATCTCCCCATTACCCTGATGAGTCTGATATATAAGGCTATGGAGCGCATCATCATGGACCTAATTAGTTAGGATATAGGGAATCTCCAAACTCTGGATCCCACGCAATTTGGTTTTGTGAAGGGTTAATCATGCCTGCTCAACCTGGTTAACTTCTTTGAGTGAGTCACCAGAGCTCTGGATGAGGGCAAGGCAGTTCATACAGCCTACCTCGATCTGGCCAAGGCCTTTGATGCCATTCCCCACTCAGGAATTATTGATAGACTCACCAAACTAAGCATCAACCCCTATATCACTAGGTGGGTTAAAAATTGGCTCACAGATAGAACCCACAGTGTGAAAGTAACAGACTCCAAGTCAGGCTGCCTACCAGTTATGAGTGGAGTCCCATATAGATCCATCCTGGGTCCTCTCCTGTTTGGTATCTACTTCTCAGAAGTCCAGGCCAACACAGAGGGACTCTGGTTGACCAAGTTTGCTGATGATTGCAAGCTGGGAGCCATTATTAACTCCCCAAGTGATGTAGACATCCTACAGAAAGGCCTCACTGAGACCAATGAATGGTGTCAAAACCATGGCCTTAAGCTTAATGCCAAAAAATGCACTGTCATTCCCTTTGGGAAAACTCCGTTCCCACTAATTACCCACTAATTACCACACTGATGGTAGCCCATTGAACACTGAAGGCATTATAAGAGATCTGGGGACACAGGTTGACAGCAACCTCTCCTTCGACCACCACATTGCCACTGTAGTCAGAAAGTCATTCTGTGTGCCACATTTCATTACCAAGGGTTTTGCATCCAGGAAGAAAGAGGTCATCATCTCTCTATACTCTTCCCTCATTAGACCAATCATTGAGTACAATACCCCATTTGGCATGTACCTCACTAAACACCTGCAACAGCTGGAAAGGCCACAAAAGTACCTCATGAAGAGGATCTTAGGCCTTAAACACATGCCCTACATGGACTGACTCAAAAAACTCCAGCTTTTCTCTCTCTCATATCATCTATTAAGAGGCGATCTCTGCTTGACTTACAAACCATGTGTGACCCAATCACAAACCATGTCTGACCCAGCCTTGTTAGAGATGTTACACCTAAAGAAATTCTAAGCTGTCTGCACCACACGCTCCAGGGACCTCAACCTCATTACCACAATCAACAGGACATGCTGAAGGGACAGGTTCATAACCCAGAGATTGCTCATGCTCTGGAATAGACTTCCCATACATATCAAGCAGAGCATCTCACTGGCTTGATGAGTGGATGGGAAATAGAAAGTTCAGCCCAGGGATCACTCCAGTGGCTCTACTTGATAAAGACACCAGGAACTAATGGCAGCATGATGCCAGGGCACTTCGATGGGCTAGGCTTGTAAAGGCTCCAAAGCCGTTGGCCTAGTACACACCTTTGAACCTATGAACCTATGAAGTCCTCTTTATATGAGTCATGCTAGACAAAAGGAACAGGTAGTGTTTTCTCATGGCATTAAGATAGAATGTCAGGAGTGTGACGTATTGTCATCTAACCCACATTCTGTAACAGAGCTACTTCTATGTTTCCTTGAGTGAGCCTCATTTATGTGTCTGTCAGAGCTTGTTCTATGCTATAAACAGCTGTTAGCTATTCCCAGCAAAAGAAAGTAGGTAAATATCAGGTTTTGTAAAGGGATTCTTTTGGAGTTGTAAAGGAATTGACAGACCTTCCCCCACACTCTAATCCTGAGGTGTGAAAACTGTCACTGCAGTAAATGATCATTGTTGTATCATATACAGGTGACAAGTACTAATGGAAAGGACACCAAAGTAAGTCTGTCTGCTACTTCCCAAACCTTTACTAAGAAGTTTTTCTCTTTCTCTCTCTCTCTCTCTTTCTCATGAATGATGCAGAATTAAAATGTGTTTTACTAGTTCCTTAATTATTTCTGCCATGTTCATCTCCCTTTTTTTCTATTTTGTATTTATTTATACTTTGCTAACCAGGAAAGTGAATTGGTCGCAGGACCCTTTTCAGCCACATCCTGGGTTACAGTGGAAAAGATAATAACAATTATACAATGACTGGCCCTAAACATTCAAAAACGAGCACGCTGATTGGCCAGCCCAACCAGCATGCTGGTTGTAAATCCGAGAATATACTAAAGGAAAAAGGTCTGGTCGCCCAGACATTTTCCGTTACTATAGCCCCTTATTTTTTTTTTTCTTGTCCAGAGGTAGCAACAGAGAAAGGAAGATCTCTGTTGCTTTAATCTCTGTATGTTAAATGAGTTTAACATAGCGAGATAGCTTAAAAAAAGCAATGGAGATCTTCCCTTCTCCATTGCTTTTTTTAAAGATATCTCACTATGTCGTTTAACATAGCGAGATACTTAAAAAGCAACTGAGATCTTCCTTTGTCTGTTGCTACCTCTGCATAGCACTGATGTACTGCGTAAGCATGGGAACATGACCCTTACGCATGCGCAGTACATCGGAAATGCCACAGGATACCTGCGGAAGGGTAGCACAGAGTCATTATACAATGACATTATTTAAGAAAGGTAAGTATTTTTTTCTTAAATAATGTTATTGTATAATAGCAATAACCCACGGCTGGGTGTGGGCAATGCTGGATTTACCCACGATTGCCCTCTGGCTTTGCCCTCGTGACCAAACCACAGCAACCATGGGTAAATCCAGCATTACCCACACCCATCCGTGGGTTATTGCTTAAGTAATAAATGTACTTAGCAATACAAAGAATTAAAAATACTGCCATAAAGACATTTGGCAAAGATTGCATGTACAACACATAGCCAAGGTGTGACAGTGGATAAGTAAAACATTAAACAACATTTACTAGAATGTATATATTAATAATGCTTAACTCTGTTATGTTGACTTAATTATAAATAACAAATTGCATGGACCCACATTGCACAACTCACAGAGCTGTAAGATGTTACTGTTGTCTAAATGACTAGGAATCACCAAGTGCATATTTTATGGATTCCCAAAAGAAAATGGTGGGGGGAGTAATTATATTTGCATCACCTTTGATGTCCTAAGGTAGTATGAAAACATACTAAACCTACAAAGTTTGGAAGGGAACAGCCATTACAGTAGAGCCTAATAACTAGCATGGTGAAAAGGATTTGAGACATGTAGAAAGCAGGAAAAAGGAGGTTGATTAGGATGATGACAATCACATAATGCACACGTGCATGTGCATGCCTCATCTGCGTCTATATATTTGAATCTGTATATATGTGTGTGTTATGTATACACATGCACACATACATGCCAATTCATATGTCAATGTATGTGTGACTATTTACAAAAATATCTATTGCATATTTCTCTGTAGATGTATTCACACTGTAGTGCATCCTACATATAGTATTATGCATATTACATACATTGTATGCATACATATACATACATACACATACACACACACACACACACACACACACACACACACACACACACACACACACACACACACATATATATATATATATGTGTGTGTGTGTATGTGTTTATGTATATGCACACATATACAGTTACACAAAATTGATTTGTTTTTATTTAAAGGACATGAAGTACACAAACACACAGACATGCAATCTATTTCTCAGTTACACACACACACACACACACACACACACACACACACACACACACACACACACACACTCTCCTGTATTTGCATACATACATGTAAGATGTGTGCTGCACACATGAAAATTTGAAAATGCCTGCATTTGTAGAATACAGTGCTGTGTATGATTATACAGAGCACCACCAATCACTGCTACACTGATTAGATAAAATGAAAGAAACAATACAAAAGTAACTACAACTCCAGCCAATAATGTCCTCCTCTCAGATACAAAAACATATCTTTCAACCTCTTAGAGCAAAAAATCTGGACAAAGCCACAAATAATAGGAGGACAAAGGCCTAGAAATAGGGACACATTTAAAATATTGCTCTTACAAACCTAGACAGTTGATAGAATAACAGGATTTGTATTAGCATGATTTTTCTGAAGAATATGGAGTCTGAAACTTTATTATCTGCCATTATTTTCTGACTTAAGCCCTTAGTGATTTGCCAGTATTTTGCCAGAAAACCATAATTTTATGCGAAATATACCAAAAATATGAGGAAAAAATCTGGACATTCTGTGAAAATCTGAGCAGTTGAGAGGTGTGTAAAAAAGCAAATTATTCTCTGACACAGGTCAACCACGGCTGCCCTCAGCAAGTTTACACCCTAACCATAAAAGCAACTGAAACTGCAATTAAATGCACAATTAAATGCAAAACTGAGAAAAATAGAAAGGCACAGGGGAGTACTTTGTTAAACAAACTGGAGATGCCATCTAACTCAATAACAAAGAAGACTCAATGTAATAAAATGGACAAACTATCACAAAAGCTGCCATATGACTACAATTCACAACAAAATTAACTTTTAGTTAAACAGACAAACTTCGTTTTAATGTAAAATTAAGAAAAAGTGGTAAAAACGAAGTACTAACTTTAACTAGAGGGAGATGCAGTCTAATACTATTAAGAGCCAGGCATCTGTTTAAAACATAACATTAGCAACTTTAGTCAAACAAACTGTAAAAATCTGTAAAATATGCTATAAAATGCTGAAAACACTAAAATGACAATAACTGCAATGGAAAACAAGCACTTTTCTGATTTTACATGAAGTTTGAGCATAGAAGCATTAGAAAAACTCTTCTTAGTACACAAGCTTTCAACACAACTCTCTGGAAATATGTAGAAAAGATGCTAGGCAAACTGCTACAAGTAAGCAATAATGCCCAATAGGGTGTGTGTTATTGTGGAAATAATGCCCACCCATGGGTGTTCTGACATCCGATGATGCAGGTAGATGGACTCTACACCCCTAGAAGGGTGTTATTTCCACAATAACACACATCCTGAAGGGCATTATCATGCTTAGAGAATGGGCTGTCTGTAAAATTGCTGTTTTACTTACTTATTTTTTTATTACTATATTATTTTTATATATTTTTTGATGTAAAATAGTTCCTCCACCTAAGGTTTCAAACTTACTACAATTTATGTTGATGTTGGAGGAAGCACTTCACATCCAAAATATAACACTTCAAAAAATATCCAGGTGTTTACTTTATTTTGTTCTGTCCCTTACTCCTAAAATGTTTGGCTTGTTGCCAGTCATTGGAGATAGATGTTACTAAATAATGACAAGCATTTTCTGAATTTTATTTTCTTCAGAAAATTCATGCTAACCCAAATCCTTGTACTTAAGCAAGTTTTGTAATTTTATAAGAGCAATAATTAAAATCAGTTCCTATTTTGAGCCTTTGTTACCCCCTTTATTTTAGGCTTTATCCTGATTTCTTCAGCTGAAAAGTCCAAAGGTTGCAAACCTCTTTAATCCTGCCAGTGGTGGATCTCATTCTCTCTATCTCACACTCTCACACAAACACACGTGTGCGCGTGCACACACACACACACACACACACACACACACACACACACACACACACACACACACACACACACACACACACACACCACTCAACTTCAGAAAATGCATGCTAACGCAAATCATTTAAATTATGTTCCTATTTTGATCATTGTCCCCTGTTTATTTTAGGCTTATCCAAATATCTTGATTTAGCATACGTCTCAACTGTACAGATTTTTGCCTGATATTTTTGGCCTGTTCCTCATAAAGAATTTTTTTTTTATAAATTGCTGGGATGATCTAATGTTAAAGTAGCTAAGTAATGACATTCATTTGAGTTTCAGACTTCATATCCTTCAGAAAAATGCATGCTAACACAAATCATGTTATTCTAGCAACTTTCTAAGTTTATAAGAGCAATATTTAAAATGTGTCCCTGTTTCTGTGCATTTGTCCCCACCATTATGTCAGGCTTTGACCAGATTTCTTGTACTAAGTGGCTGACCGGTATGCCTAAGAGGTCAAGAGGTATGCATACCTCTTAACTATTGCCAGGGGATCGGTCAATCTCTCTTACTCTTTACTCTTTCTCACACACACACACACACACACACACACACACACACACACACACACACACACACACAGTCTCTTTTACAAGACACCTGCAACAGCTGAAAAGACCACAGAAGTACCTCACCAAGAGGATTACTGGCCTCAAACAGATGCCTTATGCAACCTGACTGAAGAAACTCTAGCTGTACTCAGTTGCATACCGCTTACTCAGAGGTGATCTCTACCTGACATACAAGGCCATGTCCAACCCAGAATTGATGGACATGCTCCACCTAAAAAAAACAAATCCCCAAGAGCCACACGCTCTGGGAATCTAAACCTCACCACAACGATAAATAGGACATGCTGGAGGTATAGATTCCTGTCCCAGAGACTCCCCATGCTTTGGAACAGATTCCGGTCTACATTAGGCAGAGCCCCTCACTAACACTCTTCAAGAGAAACCTTGATGAGTGGATGGGAAACAGAAAATTTACGCCGGGGATCACTGCAGTGGCTCTGCTGGACAGAGGCACAGGGAACTAATGGCTCTGCTGGACAGAGGCACAGGGAACTAATCTAAGGGGGCGGCAAAAGCCAACACATTCTGGCTAGGCTTATAGATGCCCTCGGGCAGATAGCCTAGCACTTAACTATGAACCTATGAACATATGATGCATTCACTCACACACACTCAGACAGAAGCATAAACATGCATATACACGACTTTTCTGCTGCTCAAGCCATCTCTCTGTCTTATTCTCATACATGCATATGCTCTCTCACACACACACACACACACACACACACACACACACACACATAAACAAAAGCACTGCCTAGTGAGCATAAAATAATGTCAGCTGTTAATTTTTTTCAGTCCGAACTCCAAGGCAGCTTAATATGCTACTGTGAAGCGGTGGACTCATTATTCAACTGGCATTACCTATAGACTAACACCCTGCTGGAGAATGTTTGTTCTCCAGTCAAGGTGTGATCTACAGGTCGCCTAGTTTCTAAGCATTGTTAAACCTAGAAGTTAAAATGAAAGAACCAATAAAAAAGCAGCAAAAACTCCAACCTATAATGTGTCCCCCGCCCCCTAAGTAACAGCAGCAAATAATTCTCTTCCACAACCACTGTGTTGCTCAGTAGGCTTACACCCTGACTCAAAAACCAAGTTAAATTACAATTAAATATAAAATTAAATGCAAAAGTTTGAAAAATAAGAAGAAAGGCACAACGAGATCTCTTTGTTTAACAAAATGGAAATGCTACATAACATGATAACAAAGGAGAGCACTCAGTACAGCAAAATGGAGGAACTATCTATCACAAAAAGACAACCAGACAACTGTAAAACGCACAGAATAAGCTACTTTCAGTCAAACAGAAGGAAACTGTAACAATGTTAAAAAGTGGTACAAAATGGAAAACTGCAGGGAGAACACAATCTATCTAGAATGAGGTGGAGTCTAATACTATGTCATCCAGGTGACTGTTTCAAACACAAAGTCAGCATCTTTAGTAAAACAAACTGCAAGGGTAATACAGTTCTGCAAAATAATCTATGTAGAAATCCATAAAACAACAAAAGAGGAATGTAAAACAAGTATTTTTTTCTGTTTGTTTTTTTTTTTTTTTCATATGAAGTTTGAGCTTGGAAAGGCCAAAAAAATCTTTTCTCAGCATTTGCGCTTCTAGTACAGATCTTCTGAAGTTTTAAAAAAGATCTCAGGCAAAAGGCTACCAGCGCTGTTAAACTGCTGAATAAAATGAAAGTACATTGATCTGTGTTTTCTCAGACTTTGTTCTAGCTACAAGTATCAGCACTAAACTGTTTTACAAGAACATTTCAATGCAATCGTGTTAGAAGGGTGATTGTAATGATTGTCTTATTTACTGTTGCACAACTATTTAAGAAGAAAGCACGATTGTGCAGATTGTTTCTTTCTGCTGGTTAAGGTTAGCAAAAACTGCTGTGTAGGGTGCCGTGATCAGGTGACATTTTGGAGTAAGGAAGTTTGTCCTCTTCCCCACTGTTGTGCAGTCTTAGAGCTGGTATATTTCAGATGTGGAGGTCTGAGGGAAGTGGGGCTTGACACTTGCAAAAATATATTGTTAGTTTTAGTCAGCTGATTGAAAGTGATTGCTATTTTCTGCCATACTGGCTCTTGATGAAATCTGCATACATCATAAAATACAGACTCGTATTTACACTTGTCCTTGTGTCCTGGGCTATGCCTGAAAAGGGACTGACTGAGAAGAACCAGGTCATTAACCTTCACTTATCCAGTTAACAAATCAATAAAATAAAACAGATGTGCAATGCATTGTCAATAGTTTTTTTGTACTTGTAATAGCTGCCTTCTCACTGCAGAATCCCTTATTCTTCCACTAAATTGCTGATGTCATTGTAAACATATAGTGAGATAAGGCACACAATGTATTCAGTCTCAAGTATCTGATATTAATTTTATATAACATGTATAATATCTGTAGTCTATGACATTAAGATGTCTTTTTTAAGCAGAGGAAATTCATAGGATGAAGGAACTAAAAAGTCACTACAAGAAAAAACACAACCGCCCAAAATGTTACTACAGCCTGCCACATAATTCACCTCTGACTCAACTATGGAATGCTTTCTAAATCTGGTTAACTCTTTGGTCCACAGGAATAGATAGTGGATATGATTTGAGAGTAACTAGTTAAGATAGGAATTACTTCAGAAGGGATAGCTAGCAAGTGTGATAAAATGAAAATGGAATTTTAAAACATTGTAGAAATAACTATTATTTGTTTTATACTTAGGGCTATTGACAAAAATAAGGCACTCACAAATTCAAGGATATGTGCAATAGTACTTAAACATTAGCTTTATTTGCTGATGATATTAATCTAGAAAATAAAATTTTAGTGTTCCGGAACATTTTAAGTCAATCTTAAGTCTACTTGGGATATAAAATAAGATAAAAAAGGGCTTTAGCAGTAAAATATACATATGTATGCATCGGTTCAGTATTATCAATGTTATGGCAGCTAAGAATATTTAGAAGAAAACAATACAAGAGACGTAAAACTTGAGAAAATAGAAACTATGGGTTATGGATTATAATATGAAAGCAGTGAAAATGTTTTGGCTCCCTTAGTCTTATATCTAAGTCAGACGTATTCTTATCAACCAGAGGAGAAGTTGTAGATGATAATGAAGAGACAGGATTGTTTTTTGGGTGGGGAAGAGGGCAGGAGTTCTCTCCATAGAACAATATAGTTTAGGGTTACTTTATTATTTATTTATTTATTTATTTGCAGTTTGTTTACCAGGATGGTCCATTTGGGCCACAAGGAGCCCGTTTTCAATGGAGTCCTGGGGAGGAAAGCTCCAGAAATACAAGTGTTAACAAATTACAGGAATACAAAAAAACATATGAGTTACAAAACGTGAGATAATTAAAAGAAAAAAGAAAATACACAGTTACAAAGTAGAAAGAGTTAGCATTTGGAGAAAGCCAATTAATACAAATCTAATTAAAAACTAGTTAGCAGATTGTACAGATTGTACTTGATTTTAAGGGGTGCTTTAGAGCTACAGAGTTAAGACAAATCAAAATGGAAAAGCAAGGTGATGAACTATTTTTATTTATTTGTATTTGTCCTTTGGTAACCAGGAAAGCCAAATGGTCCATTTTCACTGGAGGCCTAGGGAGAAAAGCTCTGCAACAGATTCCAAAATATTTAAACAGTAGCTGATCGGTAATTATATACAAGGGGAGAAATGTCCTGCAACAGATTAAATATTTTATGATGAGCTGGGGAGAAAGGCTCTGCAAAACATATATAAAACACATTTTACTATAGCCAATAAGTACATTTTATACAAGGGGAGAAAATCCCACAACAGATGAAACACAAACAGACAGATACATTTCATAGTATTACTAGGATAAACTATGATCAAGAATACAATATGAACTGCAAGTTAGCGAGACACTTTGCAAAAGTGGATAGCTTATGTGAAGTAAACTTTTTAGCTTATTTAACATAGGTTATCCAGTTGACATAGGCTATCCAGTTTTTAATTTCACCTGTATTTAAGTCTTGCGCTATTTTAACCAGAGGTGCTCAGTACTTGGTAACTTTTGCCAGAGATCTGGATAAATCTTGATGAACTCAAAAGCATCCACTGCTAAAATAAAAAAATAGTACCTTGTGAGTTTCCTTTGCACTTTGCAGACTGTATTTTACCATTTTGCTGTCTTTTGCTGTATTTTTATGCACTTTAAAAAAAGCTGTTCTGTTGCTTTAAGTAGCTAGTACATAGCATAAGAGGCTAGATTATTATATGCTGAGTTTAAATTCATAGAATCTAGAATCATAGATTAGATTAGTACTAGTCTAGCTGCCTTTGTGGGGTACTTTAAGCCCGGCCCATTACCCTATAAGAGAATCAAACCCTGTACATTGTGTTTGTAAGGTAAATACCTTAACCATTATGCATCATCCCAGACTAGACTATGCTATTAGGAGGGCCATGCCTGCACCCTTGTGGCAGAAGTAAACAATCTAAAACAAGACCTAGCAAAACCACTTGGCATTCTCTTTCACATCAGCCTGAGTACTGGCTTTGTTCCAGCAGAGTGGAGAACAGCAACAGTAATCTCTTTGCACTAAGGAGGTCCGTCAACCAACCCTGGAAACTATAGAGCCATAAGCCTAACCAGCCTTATCTTCAAGACCATGGAAAGAATCATCATGGACTTTATTAACAACAACATAGATGACCTTCAGACTCTTGACCAGACACAGTTCGGCATTGTTAAGGGTAGATCATGTTTACTGAACCTGGTGAATCTCTTCAAGAATGTCAGCAAAGCCCTGGATGAAGGCAAAACTGTACATACTGCCTATCTTGACTTTACCAAGGCATTTGTCACAATTCCCCACTCAGGTCTCATTGAGAAACTCTCCCAGATAGGGTTAGCTAGGGAATTTTTGTAAAACAGAATTGGAAACAGTTGACCACCTCGTTCTTGATTGCAGCGTAGGACTGTATACTGAAAGGCATAATAATGTGGCGAGACTGTTGCAATGGGGATTTTGCAAACATTATGGTATTGAAGTGACTGAAAAACACTGGAAATATGACCCACAAAGCATCACAGAAAATTATGAAGTCTATATCACATAGGAGCACCCATTACCAACAGTTGAAAAGATAGATGCTAGAAAACCAATGGGCATTTTGCAAACATTATGGTATTGAAGTGACTGAAAAACACTGGAAATATGACCCACAAAGCATCACAGAAAATTATGAAGTCTATATCACATAGGAGCACCCATTACCAACAGTTGAAAAGACAGATGCTAGAAAACCAGATATAGTGGTCCAGGAAAAGAAGACAAACGTAACATTGATCACTGAAATCACCACACCCAGTGACTACAGTTTCCTGCATACAGAGAGACACAAAGTTATAAAATATCACGATTTGCAAGTAGAAATGAGAGCAATGTGGAAGAAAGATACCCAGATAGTTCCAATTGTAATAGGAGCAACAAGGTCTTATAACAGAGTCTAAAATCCTATTTAAATATGCTACCAATACATGTAACTCCATAAGAATTGCAGAAGGAGTCATTACTGGGCACATTCCGGGTGCTGCAAAGAGCACTTTTAGCTGACATCAAAGAGTGAAACAGTACTAATTTCATGAGCTTTAATCGTACTTTGACTTAGGAGTGGGGTCAATTCCCATCATGGCATTAGAAACCCAAAAGATTTGGAAAAATTAAAAAAGGGATAAACCTTATAAATGTGCTGAATGTAGTAAGGGTTTTGCATATAAAAAGTCCGTCGACAGATATAAATTAGTTCACACAGACATAAACCAGTTCATGGATAAAAGAGTGCTTAAAAATGTATAAGATACACCCTACACTGATCAACTACATTATGGTGACTATGAAACAGTGGTAGACCACTTTGCAATTAAACCAAGATAAAGGACAAATTATTATCCCGGGGATAAAAATTAAAAGGGGGGATATTCCAGGGTGACTCTCTGTCACTGTTGCTATTCTGCCTTGCCCATAACTCATTAAGCTGTCTACTTAACAGCTTAGGCCATGGCTATAATTTGGCTCCTAGAAAACAACAAAGTCTAAAGACTTCTCATCTTCTCTTTCTCAATGATTTAAAAGTGTACAGCCCATCAGACGAGGAACTGAAAGCACAGCTGCAGTTTGTCAAGCCTTTCTCAGATGATATTAGAATGTCATTAGATTTTGATAAATGTGTAAAAGCAACCTTTAAAGCAGGAAAACTGCAGCACCAAGAAAACATCCGTTTGGGACAAGAATGTGATATAAAAGAAGTTGAGGAAGATGGAGTGTATAAATATTTGGGAATTGATGAAGGATCAGCAATAAAACATGAACAAATGCAAAAAAACTTAGTAAAGAATACTTCAGAAGACTTAAATTAATCCTGAAAACAGCATTGACATCTAGGAACAAAATCCAAACTATAAACCAATTTGCTCTTCCTGTCCTAACTTAGATTTGGAGTGATTGATTGACCTCAAAACGTGTTGGATAGATTAGATGGGAAAACAAGAAGGATACTTCATGCTCACTAAATGATTTATAAAAATCAGTGCATACCAAGGTTATATATTCCCCATTCTGAGGGAGGGATGGGCCTCCTTGAAACTGATTATATGTATAGATCTGCAATTGTGGGACTCCACACATATCTGCTGACCTTACAAGACCCAAGTGTAGTGAAAGTTTTGAAACATGAGGAGAAGAAATCTAAGATGACTTCCCTGTTTAATCTAGCAGAAGCATATCAGTATCGAGCAGAAATGGAAATTAGACCAGAAGTAGATAAAAATCAGGCAGCAACTGAATGTGCCAAAAAACAAAAATAAGAATATAAGACAAAGGATCAGATGAGAAGGCAAGAAATGTGGAAAATGCACAAATATAGTTGAAAGTATAGAAAACTCCTGGAAGAGCCTCATGTTGATCAGTAATGAATGCGGGAATGGTTAAGGAGAGGCAAATTCAAACCAAGACATGAAAGGTTAATATTGGCGGCCCAAGATAGTGGGCTGCGTACATGTTGGTTTATAAAGTCCATTGAACATGTGGGAGAAACAGACAAGTGTAGGTTTTGTAAAACTTTACTGGAAACAGTTGCACACCTCATTGCTGGATGTGACATACTAATGGTAGATGGACTGAATACTGAAAGGCATAATAATGTGGTAAGACTGTTGCTTTGGGGATTGTGCTAACATTATGGCATTGAAGTGGCTGAAATCACTGGAAACATGAGCCACAAAGCATCACAGAAAATGAAGAAGTCTACATCACATGGGATCATCCATTACCAACAGTTCAAAAGATAGATGCTAGAAAACCGGATATAGTGGTCCCATCCACTCCCCCCACCCACTAACTCTCTCAGCTCCCTATCAACAACCTACTCTTAGCAAGCTTGGCTACTCATGTTCCCAGATACCTACCACATAATACTAACTTCTTGTAGCAACAACTGCTAATGGCTGTTATGTACCTCAAAAACAGATTGTATCAATTGTTCACTGATGAATCTCAACTACATTTGTAACCATGTCTAGTAAATGTCACCATATTTTAAAACTGTACTATGTTCTACAGCTGTTTTACATCTGTTTTCTTCTTGTCTTGCGTCCTTAACTGGACTAATGTCTATATTTAAATGCTATGTTTTTTAACTGTATAATGCAAATAATACTTAATGTGGAGCTTTTCTCCCCGGGCCTCTGCTGAAAACGGACCTGTGTCCAGTCGGACTCTCCTTGTCAACAAATGTAAATAAATAAATAAATAATAAATAAATAAATAAAAGACAAAAATAGCATTGATCATTGAAATTACCACACACAGTGATTACAGTGTCTTGCATACAGAGGGAGAGACAAAGTCATAAAATATCAGGATGTGCAGGCAGAAACGAGAGCAATGTGGAAAAAAGATACCCAAACAGTTACAACAGTAGTAGGAGCAATAGTTGTTATAAAGAACAGTCTACAATCATATTTAGAGATGTTACCAATACATGTAAATCCATATGAACTGCAGAAGGAGTCATTACTGGGCACATTGCGGGTGCTACGAAGAGCACTACTGGCTGACATCAAACAGTGAAACAATACTAATTTCATGAACTTTAATCATACTTTGACTTAGGAATGGGATCCATTCCCATCATGGTATTAGAAATGCAAAAGATTTGGAGAAATTAAAAAAGTGAAAAAAAAACGTATAAATATGCTGAATGTAGCAAGTGTTTTACCCAGAAAGATAACTTTGTGACCCATCAACAAATTCACACAAGGGAGAACAAGAAACTGTGGAAACACTGACGCAGTTAATGTTGAGGAGTGACAGGCCAGTGAGTTCTCATATGATAAAGCAATGGATGGCACACAATGAAATTGAAGAGAATGTGCCACAGCAAGATGTAATAGAACTTTCTATAGAATGCCCGCAGGAAATGGAAAACAAAAAATGTGTCCTCAGTCTAGAAGAAACCGAGCTAAGAGAAGAGTTGCTTCATTTAATAGAGATAGATAGACATATTAAGATCAATGAAAGAAATAGACTACAGAAGGTCAATAAAACCTAAAAAGTCAGAAGTTTGATAAAACAAATGAACATAGTAATTAGGTCTGTCCATAGAGATTCATGTGATATAACAAAACTAAACAGGATATATTACTGTGCAGCTAAATTAATAACTGATAAAGTTATACCACAAGAACATAGGGTAGTGAAGGAGAGAAAGGGGAGAAATCGAATACCATCATGGAAGTATCAAATAGAGAAAACCATAAAGCAGCTAAGACAAGAAGTGTCACTGTTAGAAGAGTATAGAAGAGGGAACGGATCAACAAAAATACTCAGAAAGATAGCTGTAATAAAAGTAATGTGCAATATTACAACAGATCAGGATCTATCATGTACTATCGCAAATAATAAACTAAAAATCTCAGCACAGGCAGAAAAACTTAGAAGATACTTAGACAAATATAAAGAAAAAATACAAACTAAGCAATTTATTGATGACCAAAAAACGTTTTATAGAGAATTGGGAAATAAGGTAAAAGTGATTGAAAGACCACCAAAAAAGAAGAAATAGATAAATTTTGGAGAAATATTTATGAAGATCCTGTGGAACATAACAAAGATGCTAAATAGATAAAAGAAGTAAAAGAAAGAATAAGTTTAAAGGTATAGGATATGAAATGGAATGAAGTAACAGCCAGAGAGTCTGAAACAAAGTTAAGAAAAGCCTCTAATTGGAAAACCCCAGGCCCAGATGCAGTACCTAACTTCTGGTTAAAAGTATTAACATCTTTGCACAAAGATTTAGCCATGCCATGACTATTTATATGTGCACCCTGAACAGACACCAACCTGGCTAACCACAGGAAAAACAATGCTCCTACTTATGAGTGAACCTGCAAGCTACTCTAAAAATTATAGACCAATAACTTGCCTTCCGACGAAAAATAAACTACACACTGGAATTGATGCCAACAGAGTTTATAGTCATTTAGAAGAAAACTCAATTATGGCAACAGAACAAAAGGGCAATAAAAGAAAGTCATATGGAGCAAAGGATCATTTGTTGCTAAATAAAGTCATAGTGGAGAACTGTGAAAAGGGGAAGAATTTAAGTATGGCCTGGATTGATTTAAAAAAAGCATTTGACAGTATCCCACATTCATGGATAAAGAGTGCTTAAAAATGTATAAGATACACCCTACACTGATGGATTACGTTATAGTGACCATGAAACAGTGGAAGACCACTTTGCAGTTAAGCCATGATAAAGGGCAGCTTATTATTCCAGGGTTAAAAATCCAAAGGGGGAGATTCCAGGGTGTCTCTCTGTCACCGCTGCCATTCTGCCTTGCCTTTAATCTATTAAGCTGTCTGCTTAACAGCTTAGGTCATGGCTATAATTTGGCTCCTAGAAAACAACAAAGTGAAAAGACTTCTCATCTTCTCTTTGTCGATGATTTGAAACAGTATAGCTCATCAAATGAGGAACTGAAAGCACAAATGCAAGTTGTCAAAAGTTTTTCAGATGATATAAGAATGTCATTTGGTCTTGATAAATGTGCAAAAGCAACCTTTAAAGAAAACTACAGCACCAAGAAAACATCAGTCTGGGACAAGAATGTGATATAAAAGAACTTGAGCAAGAAGGAGTGTATAAATATTTGGGAATTGATAAAGGATCAACAATAAAATATGAACAAATGTGAATAAAACTTAGTAAGGAGTACTTCAGAAGACTTTAATTGTGAAAACAGCTTTAACATCTAAGGATAAAATCCAAGCTATAAACCAATTTGCTCTTCCTGTCCTAACTTACAGTTTTGAAGTTATTGACTGTCCCCAAAATGTGCTGGACATATTAGATAGGAAAACAAGAAGGATGCTTCATGCTCACCAAATGATTTATAAAAATCAGTGCATACCAAGATTATATATTCCCCATTCTGAAGGAGTGATGGGCCTCCTTGAAACTGATTACATGTATAGATCTGCAATCGTGGGACTCTGCACATGTCTGCTGGCCTCATAAGATCCAAATATAGTGAAAGTTTTAAAACATGGAGAGAATAAATCTAAGATGACTTCCCTGCTTAGGTTAGCAGAAGCATATTGGCATCAAGCAGGAATGGAAATCAAACCACAAGTAGATAAAAAAATCAGGCAGCAACTGAATGTGCCAAAAAACAAAAGAAAGAATGCAAGGTGAAGGACCAGATGAGAACTGAAGAAATGTGGAAAAAGCATAAATATAGTTGCAAGTATAGAAAACTTCTGGAAGAACCTTGTGTTGATCGGGAACAAATGCAGAAATGGTTAAGGAGAGGTGAATTCAAACTAAGAGATGAAAGGTTAATGTTGGTGGCCCAAGATAGTGGGCTACATACACATTGGTTTAAAAAGTCCATTGAATATGTGGGAAAAACAGACAAATGTAGGTTTTGTAAAACAGAATTGGAAACAGTTGCACACCTTGTTGCTGGTTGTGACATACTAATGGCAGAAGGACTGCGTACTGAAAGGCATAATAATGTGGCAAGACTGTTTGTACTGATGATTGTGCAAACATTATGGTACTGAAGTGGCTGAAAAACACTGGAAATATGAGCCACAAAGCATCACAGAAAATGATGAAGTCTACATCACATGAGATCAACGATTACCAACAGTTCAAAAGACAGATGCTAGAAAACCAGATATAGTGGTCCAGGAAAAGAAGACAAAAGTAGCATTGATCATTGAAATCACCACACCCAGTGACTACAGTGTCCTGCATACAGAGAAACACAAAGTCATAAAATATTAGGATTTGCAAGCAGAAACAAGAGCAATGTGGAAGAAAGATACCCAGATAGTTCCAATAGTAGTAGGAGCAACTGGTTTTATAAAAGAAGTCTACAATCCTATTTAAATACACTACCAATACATGTGACTCCATACAAATTGCAGAAGGAGTAATTACTGGGCACATTGCATGTGCTGCAAAGAGTACTTTTGGCTGACATCAAAGAGTGAAGCAATACTAATTTCATGAACATTGATCATACTTTGACTTAGGAATGGGGTCCATTCCTGTCATGGTATTAGAAACCTAAAAGATTTGCAGAAATTAAAAAAACTAGGGATTAAGCCATACATCACTAGATGAATAACCAACTGGCTCACTGACAGAATGCATACTGTCAAAGTTGGTGGTTCCACCTCTGCCTATAGACAAGTTACCAGAGGGGTACCACAAGGATCTGTGCTGGGCTCTCTACTGGTTGGAATTTATTTCTCGGAAGTCCAAGCAAAAGTAGATGCCCTGTGGTTTACCAAGTTGACTGACGATTGCAAACTGGGTGCATTCATTGTGTCCCCAAATGATGTAACATATTACAAAAGGTGCTAGCACAGAAAAATGATTGGTGCCAAAGCCACGGACCAAAACTAAATGCAAAAAAGTACATTATTATCTTCTTTGGCAAAGAGGAAGTCACTGCAGATTACAATATTGACAGCACCCCTCTAAGCTCAAACCCAGTGGTAAGTGATTTGGGAACACAGGTTGATAGTAATCTGAACTTTGATCACCATGTGTCCACATAGTAAGGAAAGCATTCTATGTTGCACATCTCATAAGTAAAGGCATCACATCCAAGACTAAAGATGTTAGAACTCCTCTGTACTTGACCCTTATCAGATCACTAATAGAGTACAATGTTCCTTTTTGCATGTACCTCACTAGACACCTGCAGCAGCTGGAGAGACCACAAAAATTCAGGGCCTCCAAAACATGGCATACATGGACAAACTGAAAGCCCTGTCACTGTACTCTATTCTATAGGCTGCTGAGAGGTGACCTGTGCCTGACCTACAGTGCAGTGTCTGACCCTGTGCTAATGGAAATGCTGCACATCTGCAAATCAAATGGGACAAGAGTCAGTCGCTCCAGGGATCTCAACCTAGCCTGTGACATTAACAGAACATGCTGGAGAGACAGATATATATCTCCCAGAGATTACCACTGCTCTGGAATAATCTCTCAATTTATGTGAAGCAGAGCTCTTCAATGACCCTATTAAAGCACAAACTAGACAATTGGATGGTAGACCGCAAATTTACCCCAGTGGTATCACCTATGTTCCTCATGGACAGTGTAAGTCGATGCTGATTATAGACTCGTTCTACGAATAATGACCATCTAACCAAGAGCAATTAGGGAACATGGGTATAACATGGCTAGGCTTGTAAAGGCCCCAGGGCCTTTAGCCTATTAACCTCCCATGAACATATGAACTTATGAACCTATAAACTAATACATAATTTTAGAAATATTGGCTATATTTCTAATAATATATGGAGGTGAGGAATAATAGAGTATTCTTCTGACAAAATAGATGGAGTAATAGAATGAGATGATGAGAAGTAATGAGCAGGAGGGAAAATTAAGGACATGGAGAGAGTTTATTATTAAAGAGATGAGATTGTTATGGAAGGAAATTAAACAGGAAAATAAGGAGTAGAAAGTGTCAGATGAAGAGGTAGAAGACCATACATTAGTCATATAGTACCATTAAAGTGAGAGCATCTTTTCAGATTAGGCCATAACTACACAGTAAGATATGAAGGCATTAGTGAATTAAGATTAGGCCATAACTACCCAGTAAGATATGAAGGTGTTAGTGAATTAAGAGTGAGTAAGGTAAAGTTATAGTGAGTCAGTGGTGATGTATCTGTTTTGAGGGTTGATTCAGTTCAGCTACAGGTGCTGGATAGATACTTTTTTAGACTAGTCTTGAAATTGGAAAGATTGCTAATATGTTTAATAGATAAGGGGACAAAGTTCCAAGAGTGGACTGCTGTTTGGAGTAGTTTGAGAGATAAAAAAAGAGACTAGGATTTTGGGTTCAAGTTCTTAAGGAAAATAACAACCATATATGGAAGAAAGATACCCAGACAGTTCCAATAGTAGTAGGAGCAACAGGTCTTATAAAAAGGAATTTACAATCATATTTAGATATGTTACCAATGCATGCAACTCCATATGAACTGCAGAAGGAGTCATTACTAGATACATTGCAGGTGCCGCAAAGAGCACTTCTGGCTGACATGAAAGATTGAAACAATATTAATTTCATGAATTTTAATCGTACTTTGACTTAGGAATGGGGTCTATTCCTGCCATGGTATTAGAAACCCAAATGATATGGAGAAATTAAAAAGAGAAAACTCCTGGAAGAACCTCATATTGATCAAAATCAAACACAGAAATGGTTAAGGAGAGGTGAAATGTTAATATTGGCAGCCCAAGATATTGGACTATGTACATGTTGGTTTACAAAGTACATTGAACATGTGCGAGAAACAGACAAATGTAGGTTTTGTAAAACAGAATTGGAAACAGTCACACACCTTGTTGCTGGTTGTGACATAGTAATGGCAGCAGGACTGTATACTGAAAGGCATAATAATGTAGCAAGACTGTTGTACTGGGGACTGTGCAAACATATTAATACTGAAGTAGCTGAAAAACACTAGAAACATGAGTCACAAAGCATCATAGAAAATGATGAAGTCTACATCACATGGGATCAACCATTACCAACAGTTCAAAAGACAGATGCGAGAAAATCAGATATAGTAGTCCAAGAAAAGAAAAGAAAAGTAGCATTGATCATTGAAATTGCCACACCCATTGACTACAGTGTCTTGCCTACAGAGAGACACAAAGTCATAAAATATCAGGATTTGCAGGCAGAAATAAGAGCAATGTGGAAGAAAAATGCCCAGACAGTTCCAATAGTGGTAGGAGCAACAGGTCTTATAAAAAAGAATCTACAATCTTATTTAGATATTTTACCAATACATGTAACTTCGTACGAATTGCAGAAGGAGTCATCACTGGGCACATTGTGAGTGCTGCGAAGAGCACTTCTGGCTAGCATCAAAGATTGAAACAATACTAATTTCATGAACTTTAATTGTGCTTTGACTTAGGAATGGGTCCATTCCCATCATGGTGTTAGAAACCCAAAAGACTTGGAGAAATTAAAAAAGGAATATTATATTATAATATAATAATATTTTATATATATATATATATATATATATATATATATATATATATATTACAATATAATAATAATATAGTAATATTATATTCATAAAGAAGCAAAATTTATTTTAAGAATTAAAATTATAAAAATAAAAACACATCCCAGAGTTACCTAGTCATACTTTATTAAAATAATACATACTAAAATCATTAGCACTTTCATCTTTTTTTAAGGGACGTCAACAGACAAACAATAAAACCAACCCAGTTTTTATATTCCTGAGCAATTGTGTAAAACAACAATTAGAAAATTAATTGGATGAAATCAGACTGCAATGTATATTAACTTTCTTAGTGCTATAGTGCTCTTTAAAAAACAAGTGCTGTAGCACATCATTCAATCTAGGATATATGAAGGCATCACAATTGATCTCTCCTTACAATTCGTATGGTTCCAACAAAGTACTGATATCCCCTTAAATCAACTGCATTTTTCCAATGCAAGAAAAACAAGTATGTTTTGAAACCCCAATATATAGTGCTGCATTTATGCAAAACAATCTATTTCAGTTCTTAATACCCGTATTATTTTCTGACTCTCTTTCTTTCAAACTTGTCATAACGTTCTGTATAAAAACAGTTACAAGAACTGCATTTTGCATGATAACACTATTCTTTTGATGTCACAGTCATACCTTGCTGAAACTGCAACTGTTCTATTAGTTGCCAGGTTTAAAACATATCTAAAACATGAGTATGTACCAAACATTTTTTTGTTTGTTTGTAATTCCTTGCTACTCAACGTTTTGGCCCATTTCCTAAAAGATTATTCAAGTAGTTAGTTTTTCATTCACATAAAAATGCCCCCCATGCACACAAACAATTTTGCAGACAGGATCACTATCTTTTATTATATTAATATATTTTGTTGTTCACAAATGACAGGCTTTATCTTCTTCGTACTTGTAGCGTAAGTAATAGGAGACTCTAACCCCAACTTTGTAATTAGGGTAGAGATAGTTTCCATTTGATAAAACACATGCTTATATTCAACTTAGATGAATTATTTTGGATAGCCTCTCTAGGAAATGTATTCATTTCTTGTTTTCTTAAGTAGATACTTTGTTGTTAACTTAGAAAACTTATTGTATTGATATCTAACTATCCCTTTCTTTGTTTACAGTGAATGCATGCTCTTAAAGTCCAATAACTATTTAACTCTGATCTTTTTTGTGTTAAATCTGAATATAAACTTCAATATTCAGATATTGTACTTTCAAACTTCAGTAAAGCGTAGGCATTGTTTAAACATGTTATAAAACAATCAAACTCACATCCTATCCCTTCGTATAATACATGTCATCCACAAAATGAGCTTATTAAAGAGTCCTGTCGTAAAACTTGTCAAAAATCTCTTACCAAGCTGCCATCACAGACCCCATAGCTACACATTTGATTTATTGAAATACTTGATGTCCAGATACAAAACGATTGCTGCTTAAAACTAAATCCAACAACATGCTAATCAATTCAATATTCACTCTTTCATTTGATCTGGTTAAATGTAACAATCTGTATTTCTTTCCTCATTGGGAATACACATAAACAAAGAAATAGCATCCAGTGAAACAAAAAAAAAGTCTCATCCACTTGGATATTCAGAATTTGATCTATAAAATCAAGCATGTACTTTAAAACACTGCTTTTTTTTCAACTTTTGTGTCCGGTAATGTTCAATACAAGCTGCTGATGGTTGTGTTTTGGATTCTCTAACTGCCACAGTTGGTCTAAATGGTGGAGTAGTTAAACATTTGTGAACTTTTGATGTGCAAAAAATAATTTGAATCCTGGGGATTGCAATGTTCAAAAATCTAACAACTCAAAATCAAGCAGGCCATCATTTAACACTTCTTTCAAGTAGTCATCCACTTCTGTATATTCTTAAAACAACTTATATTTTTCTTTCAACTAACATAATTTAACAAATGTTTTCTGTTTGTTTTCGCATAGTCTTTAGAATCCATGATAACAGCAGACCTAAACTTGTCAGCCATTTGCCCACCTGGAGAGAGGAGGTGCATCCTAAGGGATAGTACTAGCAAGGGTTAAAGGGTCTTACATTCAATGGCTTCAGAATAGCTATGAAATCTAACTCATGCTAAAGACAGCCCTTATTAATAAATATCAAAACAAAGTCAAGCCCCTTTACCCAGGAGTATAAATTCTAGCACGTACTAGCAATGCCACTGTCGACAAGGCCTTTTCATGGCTCACCAGAAAACTTAATTCTAAACTTATCATTATAGATAAGCTAGTTACTGACTGAAAGCAATCAATCCATGACTGCAGTCAACCAGAAATTTAACTATATGGACCCAGTCAAATGATTATACCCTCATATACCCAAAACAGACATGATGCCCATATATGAAAGTTTCCTTGGCTGGGTCCTTGTTTCAGTTCGTTATTGTCATCTTTTCTGTTAACACAGCAGATACTATTAGCAACCACCTACCGAATTTTGTTGTGTGTAATTAAAAAAAAATCTCAAGGTTCAGAGATATCATTTCTTTAGAGATGCTAAGAATTTTTGTAATAGCCACTTTTTACTCTGCTGTTAAGGCCACAGACCAGACACCCTTATTCCTGCTAACACTGGATGATTTATTATAGCATTTCTGTACTGTTTTGCTCAGCATGTTTATTTAAATTGTATTAGTGTGGAACAGGTGCTTTAGACCCATGAACCTCTTCTGGATCATGTCCATCATTAAATGAATAACAGCAGAATGCCTACTGAATAGCTAAGCAAGAATCTGACCAAGTAAAATTCAAAGAAGCACAAACCTGGGTGAAATATCCCGTACTATCTAGCAAAATACCATACTACTCTGATCAAGGACAACGACAGGACAATAATCCGCAAATGTTCTGGAAAAGGACTCATCAGCTGTGAATTCTTGGCCATAGTCTAACTGCCTCACCCTTTTCTTGCTCACCCTGCCCTAACCCTGATCCTACCCCTAACCTTAGCCATGCACCTAACCTTAAAAAACCCTTTCCCTAACACTACCAGTATTCAGATGAATATGAGCTCAATTTTGATAGTGTTATAGTTAGTACATCAGAAAAGGAAATGTGTGTCCTTTTTCGATGTATTGTGTTTCAGTTATTTGCGTTGTTGGTATTACAAGTGGCTGGTAATTTTTGTTTGATGAAGTTCAAGTTTCCAAAAACTTGATAATCTGACATAAAGCCATATACATATAGTTGTAGTACATTTCGTGAAAGAGCCATATGGTTAGAACAAATAACTGAAAGTACATTTGACTGAAAAAGCATCTAAAAGGCCATTTCATCAAAAACTATGAAAATCTTGAAATAGTATTCATGGTGTCATGTTTGAGCATGGGAGTTATTAGGGTTGAAATTTAGAAGATTTTTGTGTGATTGGTAATGTCCACATACCAGGCTGTACCTCCAGATTTTTAGGTGTTTGTGCTAGTGCACCGGCACTGATTCATTGTGAGTGTTTTCTCTTTTCTCCATCGTGTGCAATCTTGGAGTTATAACATATAATGCGTCTATATTATGTAGTCGAAAGATAAACAGAGAGAATGCTCTTTTATCGAACACTGAAATGTTAAACCACTAAATATCAAAGACACGGAACAGCAATTTGTTTCCCAGGGAAAAAAATCCCTGCTACGCAAAAAAAAAAATCCAAACACAAAATAAAGTGCGGTGCTTTGCCCCAAACACACCCTGATGTCGGGGGCTGTGCTCCCCAAACCCCCTACTCAAATATACCAACTCAGAGATCACACCACAGTGGAGCAAATGGCAAAGTCCTGAAAATGGCCCAGTGATTTTTTTCCCTAGGAAAAAAAAATCACTGTTCCGTGTCTTCGATATTTAGTGGTTTCGCCATTCAGTGTTTGATAAAATAGCATTCGCTCTTTTTACCTTTTGACTATGTAATATAGACCCTATATAATTAAGAGGGGTGTGGTTGGAAATCCCTACACTTGGGGGATGCAGGGGTTTATGTTGTCTAGAATGTTTTCAGTGAAATGACTTTTCAGTCAAATGTACCTTCAGTTATTTTTTTTTTTTTTGACCATGTGGCTTTCAGTCAAATGTACCTTTGATGAAATATACTAACATTTATATATATATATATATATATATATATATATATATATATATATATATATGTGCATGTGTGTGTGTGTGTGTGTGTGTGTGTGTGTGTGTGTGTGTGTGTGTGCTGTCTCACACACACACACACACACACACTCACAAAACACACCTCTCAGCTGTCCAGAATGTCCAGGTTTTTGTTTCATTTTTGTGGTCTGTTCCTCATAAAATTTGTGGTTTTCTGCCACATCACTTAGGACTGAAGTCACTAAATAATGACATACATTTGAGTTTCAGACTTCATATACAAAATGCATGCTAACAAATAATGTTATTCTAGCAACATAGTAAGTTTATAAAAGCAATATTTAAAAATCTGTTCCTAATTTTGTGTCTTTGTTCCCCTGTCATTTTAGGCTTTGTCCAGATTTCTAGCGCTAAGAGGTCTAGAGGTATGCATTTGATATATGACTAAATAACAAAACAACTTTATCATGCATAAACACAACCAAAGCCAAGGCGGAAAATAAAACCAATAAAAGTAGAAACCACCAACTTCAGGTACAAATAAATCAGGTCCCAGAAAGTGCAGCAAAAAGAAATTTAATGTCCACTGCGTGTCAGGTACAATAGCAGCAAAAGAACGATGTCCACAAATTCACAATACGTTTGTTGAAACACAACGTTTCGTCATCAACTTCATCAGTAATGACCACCAGGGTAGAACCTTCCCTTACTTGTTCGCACGAGTAGAATGACATCTGAAGATGATGAATTTATCAATGAAGTTAATGTACTTAGAGAGTTTTTTGTCAAGAGAGGTTACTCATACGATTACTTCAACAATATTTTGGAAGAAGTAAACAACAAAAGGAAGGGTCCTTTTGCTCCTATTTTAGGTAGAAAAGACACAGCCGCAACGAGACAAAATATTAATGTTGATACTGATCAATACAGTGCGGGGTTAGTCACCACTTTCAACGAACATTCAGTTTTAATCAAAGAAATTTTTGCCAAAGAATGGAATGCCTTTTCAGAAATTTCGGACTTGGAAGGCATTTTTGATAAGGAAATAACATATACCTATCGAAAAGGGAGAAACATAAAGAAACATAAGAATATAAAGTCAAACAGAATAAGTAAGAATAGTAAAGCCAAGAAAGGACTGTTTAAATGCGGAAGGTGCAACTATTGTACCTATTTACAGACTGGTAGCTCGATATATTTGGAAGCAAGAAATAAGACATTATTTCTGGACAGTTTTGCAAATTGTGACACCAGTGGCATTATCTACATCGCTATATGTAAGAAATGTTCTTCCTTTTATGTTGGAAAAAGCGAGAGGAAGCTCAAACAAAGGATTTATGAGCACCTTTATGATGTTAGAATGAAAAAAGACAAAAATGCACTGAGCAAACATTCTATGAAATGTCAAACAACAGGTTATCAATTTTTTGTGCTTGAAGTAGTTCCCCACAACCCCAGAGGTGGTATGTGGGAAACGCTGATTGAATATAGAGAGTTACACTGGCAGCTTATACTTGACTCAGGTAGAAACCTGGGATTAAATGATATGGTATCTCTTGCACCAGTACTTAAATTAAGGGCAGCAAAGCTCTAGGAGTTTCACCAAAAATACATTTTAATATGGGTAATATTCATTTCATTAGAGAATTTTTAAATAACTTTTATAACATCTTTGTAACAAGTTTATTCAAACCCATTAAAATCAATTGTTCAGGTAATACAATTAGTAGTTTTTAACATTTAAACTTTCTCTATTTTCTAGGTACTTGTTTATTGTATTTTTTATTGTGATTTTTACTGTGTTTTTGCAATTGACCACTAGATGGTGCTAACTATTACATAAAAGGAATAGTATTTATGGACTGTCAGTGAAAGAATCAAAAACATTTTAAGTAATTTATATTAAACTCTATTTTAACATACATGTGTTTATTTATTTATATATTTTTTATATATATATTTTTTTATATGTATTTAACATTTGATATTATATTTAAATATACTCATTGGTTTTTATGGTGAATT
This sequence comes from Protopterus annectens, assembly GCF_019279795.1. Lineage (NCBI taxonomy): Eukaryota > Metazoa > Chordata > Ceratodontiformes > Protopteridae > Protopterus > Protopterus annectens. Next base: position 1,891,170,025 of record NC_056733.1, on the reverse strand, counting down.
TTAGTAACTAAAATATTTAGGGTAAAATTTTGTATTTCACAATACGATTGGTTAATTCAAATGTTAATTGCAGAAAATGTACTATATAAGGGAAGGTTCTACCCTGGTGGTCATTACTGATGAAGTTGATGACGAAACGTTGTGTTTCAACAAACGTATTGTGAATTTGTGGACATCGTTCTTTTGCTGCTATTGTACCTGACACGCAGTGGACATTAAATTTCTTTTTGCTGCACTTTCTGGGACCTGATTTATTTGTACCTGAAGTTGGTGGTTTCTACTTTTATTAACTTTATCATGCATCCTTATCACATAATTTCATATCCCTACTCTCAATATTGTCTCATCTGACTCAGTGCGTAAACATTTTTGAACAAATTAAAACCAGGGTCCTTTGCACCTGGCAATCTTTCCACAAAATTTATGAAGATCTCATCCATTTTCACAACCAAGCCTGTTTTCATATTTATAAATTACTCTTTCAAACAAATTATATTCCCTTCAGTTGGGAACAGGCAGTGATTTTGATACTCCATAAAGGTGGCTCTTGATTTCTGATGAACAGCTACGTGCTCATTTTTCTACTGTTCCTTCTCCAAAATCCTGAAGAATTGTGTTCGCCACCAACTCAAGCAGAATCTAATAATAAAAAATTAAACACAATGTCTGACTGCCATCATAAATTCAGGTCTATCTAAGACACTGATACAGCCTTCCTGAACATGAGAGAATTAATTTGGAACCAGCAAGACAGCAGGAACATCAATTATTCCATATGCTTACATCTCTTGAAAGCATTCATGCTGTCCATCACCCCAAGCTCTTAGAAATCCTGGTTAGTTCTGGTCTCACAGCTACTGCCAACAAATGATTCTCTTACTACCTAACAAACAGTAATGGAAATGCCATCTTTCCCTTTATGCTTTTGGATGTCAGAATTCTCATGGATCTCTGCCAAACCCACTGCTATTCAACAATATTGTAAATGAGAAGACAAATCACATGAAGACAAAATGTACTCAATGCACCAATGATTCTGCTATTATTTTAGCAGTTAATGGTATTGATGCTTTCAGTAACACACTACACTATAGTTTTTGCACCTTTCAGACATGGATCACTGGCTTAGTACTGCATCTTAGCCCAGGAAAACAAAACCTTTGTTGTTTACACAATGAAATCTGTTCAGCTGTGCACATGCATTGGGCTTAGAGTGTGGAAGTCTCAGAGGTAATAAGCAGGCTAATGAACCAGGGGGCTTTGTTAAGCCTAGCTGCTTTTTCCCAAAGGTGAAAATCAAACCCTGTGCCCTGTGTCTGCAAGCTAAATACCTTAACAATTATACCAGCTCCCAATCTAAATTGCTGGGTTGCTTTCGAACAACCACGGCAGGACTCAAATCTTCAACTTTCTGATCCAAAGTCTGAGACTTTAACCATTGCGCCACATGACCAACCTCCTCCATTTCTTTGTGTTATAGGGTTAATATTTCTGCAAAAATCATTAGATGCTGTTGTTTACTTAAATCCAATTTGATTTTACTATTGTGTGATAGTATCATCTACAAAGTGGTGTCAGAAGATTTTATAGAACTCGTAAAGAAATACAGAATGTCATAGAGTGTGCAGTAGAGACTTGACCAGCTAATAGCAATGAAAATAAAAAATATATAGAAAGATTCTCTTTGATATATAATAGTGATGTTCTTGAATGAATAATGTATGGTTTGCATCTCTTAATGGACCATTTGAGTAGTTTGGTTTGAGAGTTCAAAACCTGTGAGGTGGATGATGATGATGATGTACTTAAAAGCCCAGCACAAAAGTTTTGGTGACATAATAGCAGTCAGCTAGTGAGGTATGAGACAAAATATTAGCGATATATAGTCATATAAACTATACTGAGCAACAGCTGATATGTTTGGATAACAAAGCAAGAAAAAGTAATTTGCAAATATGTGGTACACTGGCAAGGATAGAAGGTTCTTATATCTTGGAAATTGTTAAAAACAAAATGTCACTGTGGACTGTTTTCACTCTGGGAAATGAGATGACATACAGATTACTGTAGTCTCTGGCTGACAGAAAATATAGTTAGCTAAGGGTGACTCTAGCAGAGTTTCTATCTTATTATGAGAAGCAGCAGGTAGTGTGGCAGCTAGGTGTAAGGTATCCAGTAAAGGATCAAGCTCTATTCATCGGTCATGACTTCTTGGTGATTACAATGCAGCACAGACAGTAGTTATCAGATGTGATAAAGGAATGCAACAGACAAAGCTATGATAGCTGCATTAAAGCTATCTGTTGCTTGTGTACACAGGTATTTGTGGATACATAGGTAGCTCTATCAAGCTTGAAACGGGCACTTTGGTTGTTAGGTACAATGTTAAGCAAATGACAGGCCAATCCAGTAAAGGTGACAGATCACCCACTTCCAACAGTTATGAAAGATGAGTGGGAAAAGAAGGATGGGGCTGATGGAAAACTTAAGGTTCTGTGCCTAGCAGCTGATTTCCACTAGTCAGACGAGCTGTATATTTCTCCATGCTGTCTGAATACTGTAAAGTATTTTCCTGACAGTACCAACATACCTCTCAACCATCCAGATTTTCACGGAATGTCCGGATTTTTGGTTCATAATTTTGATCTGTTACTCATAAAATTTGTGATTTTCTAACAAATCATTCAGGATTGATTTCACTAAATAATGGCAGACATTTCAGTTTCAGACTTCATACCCTTCAGAAAATGCATGCTAACAGGAAAAAACTTTTATTCTAACAACTTTCTAGGTTTTTATAGGCAATATTAAAAATTGTCCCTATTTTTAGGTCTTTGTCCCCCCATTATTTTTGGTTTTGTTCAGATTTCTTGTGCTAAGAGGTTGAGAGCCATGAGTACCAATTATAGGTAAGACATCTTTCTGAAATGCAAATTTCTATATGTCTAAGATAAGTGTTGGCCTTTTGCTGGTGCCACTGTTGCAGAAATTAAGACTGTAAGTACTTGAGCTGCCCAGTTAGTTCTGATATGTTTCAGTTACTATCGATCTGCCTTATACGACTGCTCTGTACAATTTGTAACTTACATACTTAAGTTTGACTCTGTGTGTTTTAATGGTGTCAGTTAGTTGCAGAGCTTCAAATGCTTGAAAGTTGTTTTTAAATAATGACAGTTTACATCTGTAAGTCACAAGCCTATGAAGATTATTGCTTTGAGTATTTAATGTAACTGTTCTTTAATGGGGCTAGTGTTGCTGAGTTAAAATGACAAGTGAAAAACATTTGTGCTGTCTGCTTTTGGCAAATTTTCAATAACTGCTCTTATAATGAGACTGTTTAAATTACCTGTAATCTCAATACTTAAATGGCTTGAAAGCTTTCAATTTTTGAATAGTGTTAGCATTACTATAATGCATCTAGTTGTGATGTTCTATTCAGATATATCTTTATAAATTAATGCTGCCAGTCTAACAATTCTTTATGGCTGATTCATATCATGCAGTTCTTTCAATCACACTTATTGGAATTGTTATATGTTTGCATGTTCGAGTTACATGTAATACTTGAAATGTTTGATTATTATGTATTAAATACAACATCTTAACTAATCCTGGTCCTGCACATGCTCAGCACAAGGCTAAGACTTTGTGTTCACCATACAATACTCTCCAAATACTCTCAAACAGAATACTTTCACCTCTCACTGAAATGACAAAATAATTTTTATACATAACTGCTACCTGTATATTCAATTAAGTTGCAAGTCTACTGTTTGTGTATAAATGTAAATAGAAATGTAACTACTATGTGTTTAACTGGAACTTAATATAATGCAATGTAAGCAAATGGAGATTTTCTCCCCAGGTCTCCTCAGAAAATAGGTATTACCCAGTTGGACTTTCCCAGTAAACAAAGCCAAATAAATAAATAATATATTTAAAGGGTGACACATATGTAGGTAATGAGAAGCCCTGGACACTCTAATCCTTGAATGTTTATTGTAAATACTGGTTCATTAACAGAGCTGGGCAGAATTCAGGAAAGCTGTTCTACACTCACAGAAACTGCTGAGACCAAAAGTAGCAGTTTCTGCAGTCTCAGGAAATGCAATTCAGAGACATGTTAGCCACAAAGAGGAAAGACCTTGTTATCAACTAATTTGCACGTCTCTGAATCACATGGTTACCACTAATGCTAATTGCCACTTTCTGTGGTAATCACCTCTGGAGGCTGATGTATCACATTACCACAGGCTCCCCCCTCGCTCACTCTCACATACACATGAATACAAACACACACACACACACACACACACACACACACACACACACACACACACACACACACACACACACACTCACACACACACACACACACACACACACACACACACACACACACACACACACACACACACACACACACACACACACACACACACACACACACACACACACACACACACACACACACACACACACACACACACACACACACACACACACACACACACACACACACACACACACACACACACACACACACACACACACACACACACACACACACACACACACACACACACACACACACACACACACACACACACACACACACACACAGACACACACACACACACACACTCACACACACACACACACACACACACACACACACACGGACACACCACCGTACATTTTACTTGTTTCTGGGATTACAGAACATTCCTGATGTAGCGTATTATTTTTTCCTGCCTATCGAATATCACGGATGATTACATCAGTCAATAATGTCAGACATTAATACTCTTCTTATTGCTCAGAAAATGCTTGGTGATGATAGATCTGTAGCTCTATTAATTTTATTTTAAGTTGCTCAGAGTAATACTTAAAAATTCTCCCTTATGTCAATTAATGTTCCTCCAGGCTTTGTTTGGAAGTCCTGAATACAGCTATTGAATATGGCAGCCCCTCACTTGCAATTCTGTACAAAGATTTAAAGAACAATTCAAACTTTGTAGTCTTAGCATAGAAAGTAGCTAATTAACAAATCCAAGCCTAAGCTCTTTGCACCAGTGGAGGACTTACAGTGGAAGGTGTTGCATCGTCACAAAAAAAAAAAAAGATCATCTTATTGTTCAGAAAACATATCAGGATAAAGACCTTCTCTTCTTCAATGTCTTTTGCTGGCTAAAACTCAGATTTATTAACAGGTCATTTTCTATGCCAAAGGTATGGGGTTTGAATCTTTTCTAAGAATTTTAAGTAGGTAGGCAATATATCAAAGAATGTCCCTGGAGTCTTGAGTTCTCCTCTATGTGCTACATCTTCCATGCTGCAGTGCAAACCTTTTGTTCTACTAACTTTTTAAAGTGACGTTAGGGTACTATTACATACTGACTTTGGTACCATATGTCTTTTGTGCCATAAAACTGTTGTTCTAGTGCTCCTGCTGTCTGCACATCTTTTTTCTGCAAAACTGCTGTAATATTAACTTTGTAAGTGTTTTTATAGCACTATTAAAAAGTGACCATGGTATCTAGTGTTCCCCCATACATATGTCTTTAATACTGCAAAACCTGTTGTTTTTATTACATTTTTAAGTGACTTTAGAAGAATACTGAAATGTCCCTGCTGTCTAGTGCCCCCCCCCCACAATTATCCCCTAACTAAGCCCCAGCTGCAACCATCCAGAGAGACTGACATTCACACACAAACTCAACTAAGACTAATCATCCCCCTGAATGCACTCAGTCATGCAGTGTCACACATACACACACACAGACACACACACCTACCACTACCTGTCCGCAAAATTCCCCAGTATTTACCTCTAATGTGACCTCACCCATTGAAAGTAATGAGGAACACAAACTTCTGGCTGATTATCTGAATTCTAAATCACTCGGCAGCATAAATGCCTTACAGTGCATATTTCCAAGGGAGAACGCATGGATAATTAGCAAAGGCTGCTTCCCCCGAAATGATTCATTTATATGTAATTCTACAGACCAAGTAAAATTACTACAGAGGGCCTGTCTCTGAACTAGAAAGGGTTACTGACAGAGGGGAAACGTCTGACTGTTGGCAGTAGTCCTTTCTGAATCTCAGGCTGGTGTTGCTGAGTTCAAATATGTAAACATTTATGTTGTTCAGGATTGGGAATTTCTTCATAGTTACTAACTCACATCATGCAGTTTTCTACTGGAACCTTAAACTGCTTGAATACTACAAGCATACCTCTCATCTGTCCCTAATTTTCAGGGACATCCCCTGATTTTGACTCAAATTTAGCTCTGTCCCTCTGAATCCCTCCTAAAACTAGTGACTTTAGGCAGAAAGATGGTGAATTACACTTAATGAATAATGACAATAATTAAGAGTTATAAACTTCTTTTACTGCAGAAAAGGTGTATTAATTCATATGCTCTGATTCTCTCAATGTTTCAAGTTAATAGCACTAATATTTGAAAAGTGTCCCTGATTGTCCCTGATTTTTTCCTGACGTTTCCCTGATTCTATTCAAATTTGTCCCTGATTGGTTGAGAGGTCTGACTACAAGTCACCTATAGGAAAAAGATACACTGCATAAAGCTACTGCATATTAATTATGTAGCTGGAAATTATATCAAATTGAATGTTATATTTAAATGGTGACAATTTCAATTTAATGACAATTAAAATCTCTGAGCTTTACATGAGTTAATAGTATCTTGCAATTTAATATGAGGTACACTTTTATGAATGCGTATACAGGCTTCAGGATGGCATAAGGCTTATCTAAGAGAAAGCAGGGATTGCTCTCATTTTAATAAATGAACGTAAATAGAGACTTTAAAATACATTAAATATTTTTGTTACTTAAAGGCTTGAGACTGACTGAGCAACTTTATATAGAATTCAGTTTTAAAGATATGTGTTAAGAGAGACCTTCCTTGGGTATGGTGCTATCCATGTATATAGCTGTAAAACAGATTGGTTGGAGGTATTTTTACAAAGGGTGGAGAGACTGCTAGTTACCTGAGTGAGTTTCTTGGCACCTGTTGTGTTGATGCACTTCCCATTTTCAAGAGGCTAATGGAAGGCTGTTTAATGACTAAGCAGAAAAGTATTGCTAGAATTTTTCCAGGGAAAAAAGATATTATTCTAGTCTAGCCTCTTGCTGGCTTGTTTTGGGCAGATTTGCTAATAAATGAAGTATGAACACAAACGGGCTATCTTAGCTGAAGCTGATTGGTTATTGTAACTGTTCATATGGATACCAGTTATACTAAAATATGAATGATTGCTATGAAGGGTGCGACACTGGGAGAACTCACAATGGGCAGACTTATATGGTTAGTCTTGGCTAAACTGATTGTGAGGAAACTGGCCATGATGTGGATGAAAGACAAGAGAAAACCAGTACTGATTCTGATTGAAGGTTACTGCATGTTATTCATTAGTTATTATTAAAGAAGAGATCAATGGGAGAGAACAAGGTGGGAGTTTCTAGCTTTATGTTATCTAACAATAACAGGCCAGGCAATGGCTGCCCATAAGGAAAGGATTTTAAAGGAGAGGAAGGGAAGCACCTCTAAAGAAATGGAAATATGAGGAGCATATTTAGAGAATGTAATAGCCCAAAGGGATAAGAAAAGATAGAAACTTGTTAGCCTACTGTGTAGCACAGAATGATAAATTCCCATTGTGTCCCATATGGCCTAAGTTCAAGTAGCTGGTTGAGAGCTGAAAGACTTGGTAGGGGTGGGTGGGAAGTGAATAATTATGGCTTGCCCATCTTGGGGTGGGGAGTGCAGTGCCTTCCCAAATGGCTTGCTGGTACTTCAGTGTTAGGCATTATCCTCAGAGCCAGGAATGTAGGATGACAGTTTGGGGAAGACGTGTAGTGGCTACCAAAGCCAGTGACAGTGGCCTCTGTGTATGTGGACATGTGGAAGGATAGAGGGACAATGCTAATCCCTGTGATGATGGAGGTTCTTACATCACCACCAGTGGAGGGGTTAGGGCTTAATAGTAATGCCCACGGTTATTGGGATACCAGGGATGACACAGTCATGCCAAATAGCTAACCGAAAGATAGCTTATCTGAGTGGATCTCAGTCTCCATATGGTACTCTGTATGTCTCTCATACAGGAGAATGAATAGCCTTATCCTGATAAGAGAGGGCTTGATACTCAGCAAAAAAAGATGGGTATATGTTCTCAAATGGAATATGCAATTTTGTAGGTAGTTAAGACAAGGGAAGTATTCGTTTATTGGTGTGACTATTGTAGAGGAGAATGAAGAGTTCTATTTTAAGACGGTAGTAAGTGCTGATCCAGTGGGACCATTTTCAGGAGCAAACCTTGTTTACATCATCTGAAAATAATGGCAATAGACATATCTATCAGAAGCACTGGAATCAAATTAGATATTAGATGAAGTGTTATACTTTACTGTCATAATATGAGGTAGCAGTAGACATATCTATCAGAAGCATTACAGTCAAAGTAGATATTATATGAAGTAGCATACAATATGTGCAATATAGTAATGTAGGAGTTAACTTTGCATAGGAATAATACTTAATCCAAAAAAAACCTAAGCTCCTAATCTTACTCCCTAAAAACCTCACCACACTCAAAAGTACATTTACCATCTTATCCTACAACAACACTACCGTCTCAGCTGAATCTAGTACTAAATTGCTAGGTGTTACAAAAGATGATCAGCTTAAGTTTGATCTCCATATTACTAACTCAGTAAAAACAACTCATCAGAAACTTGGACACCTTTTCTGTAGCAAGAAATACTTAACTAACACTGCCGGAATTACTCTCTCCCAGGCTTTATTACTCCCAGCTGCCACATATTCACAAACCTAAATTCTACACTTATTTCCAAGCTTGAAACCACCTACAATAAGATCGCCAGATTTGAAGCTAACCAAACCTACAAGTCACACCACTGCTTAGCACTACAGCAATGAGACTGGCTAGAATACCCTCAGCTGCTCCAGCTATACCAACTACAAATCATCCACTCTATCCTCTATCTACCCTCCTTCTGCCCCAGCCTGTCCACTATCATATCCAAATATTCCCCTGCTAGAATGCTACGCAGCTCAAATCAAGAATTATTAGACATCTACAAACCCAAAACCAAAATAGGCTGCCTTCTCCATAACTATAACCCAGCTACATCCTGGAACCAACTCCCCTTGAAAATAAAATCCCTCCAGCATAGCAAAAGTTTCAAATTAGCCACAAGGAAATACCTAAAAACAAGGTGGTCTTGTACTGTAGCCAACCACCCTGAAACCACCATCCTTTCACCTATTTCACCACCTCACTCTTAATGCATCTAACACTATTCCCCTGCCTCTTCTACCTCTTCCCTTCCTCTATCTCCAACCACTCTTAATTGTTTCAGTCTCAAAACAACCTACTTGCCTAGTCTGTCTCCTATACTCTACCTCCCCTACATATCATACTAGCCATTCTTACTTTCATTTCTTGTTTCCAAACTCCTAAACAACTAGATCCTACCTACTTTAAATAAGCATCTGACTAACTATTAACTCATTTGCTCTAAGCAGCTTAAATAATATTGTAACTAGTAACATTTTCTTCTGCTAATTATTTAAAACCTTGTTTGTAACAACTCACATACTTGTCTGCCAGTTGTTAATACTCTGTATAATTGAATTTTCTGAGGAGCTTTTCTTCTCTCCAGGTCTCTGGTTGAAAGATACTATAGCTGATTGTTACTACTGTGTTACTAAAATTTAATAAATTGTTTTTTTTTTTGTCCTGAGTAGCTTTTCTCCCCGAGTCTCTGCTGAAAATGAGCCAAAAGCTCAGCAAGACTAACAAATGTAAAATAAATAAAATAAAATAAATAAATAATGTAACAGATTTAGTACATTATAACAGAGGAAACATAAAACTATGAAGTGGTGACATAAGCACTGTAAAGGGAAGATGATAGGAGACTACAGTATATGTGGAAGCATAAGAGTCCCAGACAGATGGAGGTATAGAGCAGTAGTTAAGTGGAGAGAGAGAAAGAGACTGAGATAACTGAGAGAATATAGAGGATAGCAGTTTCTCTATAAGTTGGCTATTTTTGCTATGAACAATGTTAGAGGGACAGAGTGGGTGGGTACTGAAGAGAGGAATATAGTAAGGGATGTCAGGGGAAAGGGAAATGGAATGAGTGCATTTGAGGGATTGCGTGTGTGGGTTGATTGACTGTAAGGGCTTATAAAAAAGAATTGCAGTTGGGGGCTAGTGATGCTGGCTGTGGGTTGATGTAGTTACGTGGTACCTTCTGTCTTGAAGAATGTATGGGAAGTTTGCTGTTTTTTAAGTGCTTTTCCTGAACATGAGTAATGGTGAAATGGATTGTATGTCAGTAAGGTACGACTCCCACATTAGTGTGGCATTCTGTGAGAGGCTGTGGTTGATTGCAGTTTGTTTTGTGGAATGCTTAGTTAAGGATGGATTGTGATCTTTGATTATATGTTAAGTTGTACTTGGATGGCTGTCTTGGGAAGAAGAGGAATGTTTTGCTGTTCATTAGTTTGTATGTTAGGGATACAAGAATTAGTGTGCAACTTTCTTTAACAGGTAGCTATTTAGTTTTGTTCTGGGACTTTGCAATGTTGATCTTTGGTGAGGGCAAGTGTGCTAAACCTATATATATATATTGTTTGCTGAGGTTTGAAGGGCTGACAGATATTTTCTTGGAGGCTGTAGCTATTAACATGAGCCTGTATTCCAGTTGAGCTATTTATATTCCTTTTTCTATTGCTGCCCTGCCATCTGTGCAAACACACACACACACACACACACACACACACACACACACACACACACACACACACACACACACACACACACACACACACACACACACACACACACACACACACACACACACACACACACATATATATAATTATTCATGTAACTATGAATTGTTGGAGCTTTTCTCCTCGGGCCTTCACTGAAAACGGGCTCCCCAAGCCCAGTGGACCTCCCCGGTCAACAAACTGGAATAAATAAATAAATATAATAAATATATATATATATAGAGAGAGAGAGAGAGAGAGACAGAGAGAAAGAGAGAGTGATATTTCCTTGGTCCAGAATATGAGAGTATTGATTTTTGCTTTAGTTGTGTTCACATAGTGTTGAAGTTTAGGGATTGCTCTAGTCATAGGCCTAAGTACATAAAGTGAGAATTGGTTTCTAACTGTTTTGTGTTATTGTGGATAATTGACCAGTTTTGGGGGGATGTGGACAGCTTTTATCTGGATCAGAATAACACAGTTTTGGTTTTCTTATCACTGAGAATAAGTCTGTTATCTGTTAGCCATTGAGAGAAGGCAAGAGTGTCCTGTTCTAGCTGTTTTTTGATGGTGTTTGGTTTGTTGGAACAGTAGATGACCATGTCATTTGCATATAGGATTAATGGTGTGTAAGTTAGGGATGAAGGGAGTTTATTTATGAAGAGAAAGAATATGATGATTGACAGTATGGATCCATGTGGTATACCTTGTTGGGGGGGCAGGTTCTGAGTAGTTTTTGCCAATTTGGACTTTAAAATTTCTGTCTGTGAGGAAGTTTCTAAATCATGGAAGAGAGGTAGAACTAATGCCTGCTCCCATGACGGAGTTAATTAGGAGGTTGCGGTCTATGAGATTTAATACCTTTGTGAGGTGAATGAAGACTGCATAATTAGGAGGCCTTTATCGATGCCTTGGAGGATGTCATAGATTCATAGATTTTTTTTTTCATAGATTAGTACTAAGCTAACTGCCCTTGCAAGCCATTTTAAGCCTAGCCAATTATCCCTTGTGAGACTCAAACCCTGCACCTTGTGTTTGTAAGGCAAACACCTTAACCATTAGGCCATCCTCCCAACCCATCAGTTACAGTATACATGTCTGTCATTGTCTGGACCAAAATCCATGTTGGTGGGGTGTGATTATTGCAGATTTTGTGATGTAGTCTTTTAATTATATGTATATGATTTTTTTCAAAGTTTTTCCTAACCATAGGGAGTACAGAAACTGGACAGAAATCTTTCACATCTGAGGGTTTTAGGAGCTTGAGTGTGGATCTAAATGTGGTTTGCTTCCATATTGTAGGCATATGGTTTTGAGTGAGGCATAGGTTGTACAGTTGTTTTAGTAGAAGGAGGATGAGTTCTTTACATAAAAGGATGAACCATGGTAGTAAACCATCAGCCCCCAAGAATTAATTAAGTCCATTGTGATTTGATTTGGGAGATTCACTATTTTTTCTGTGGTCTTTCTGAAGTATAACGGCAGTGTGTACAGTTGTGGTTCCGGTGTGCAAAGTAAGCAGCAACTCCCATCAGCAGGAAGTAATCAGCTTGCTTATCTTCAGTGCAGCATATTATAAAATATCCACATCCCAAAGAGAAGTGAGTGGTTTGAAATACAATTAAGGTGATTATTTCTGTTGATTCTACATTTGCTGAGATGAGAGTACTTGTGTGTTGACTATATTTGAAATGAATGTCCTCAAAATGGCTAAAATGATTTATAATTATATATAATTAAAGATTATTTTAACTGTTAACATAGTTAAGATTCTTAAACATTGACATGGCATATTTATTACCTGAGCAATGCATAAAAACTATTAATGACTTATGTGGTTTGCAATATCTGATCAAAGGAAATATTCAGCACTGCTGTTTCATGAACTATAAGTTATTAAGATCAGGTTTAAAGATGTAACTGTAAGTGAAGTATCCACAGTAAGGCAATTGCTATTTTTGTTTGTGGCTATTCAATGTTTGATCTCTAGATTAGTGAGATTATATTTCATAGATGTTGCATTTGGACTGTGGTTTAATAAAGATGAATTATTAAAAAAAACTTGAATAACTACATCAGATCTTTAGACCTTGGCAAAACTGACATCTCTACAACTGAAACTAAATCAATTGTCATTATTACTATTTTACACATCTCAAATAGAAGTCAGCACCACAAAACATTTTGTTTTTATATCTTTAACAATCAACTAAATTTTGATCTGTATGTGAATAGTATTGTTATCAGGACTGACCAGAGACTTGGCAGATTATGTCAGGCCTAAGTATTCCTTACAGGTTGAACTAGATTTTCTTCTGTAAATTTATACCATCCCATTATGGAGGATAATGACTACCAGTGAGTGAGTAGGTCTCTTTTACTGCCATTTGTAGAAGAGTTACTGGCAGTAATTGTCTTGAGTGCAGTCATTTTCATTAGAAAATCACTGTTCCAGTAGACTGCTAACCGCGTCTATATCACCATATCGAAGATGCAAAATGTCGAATGCTCACAAGAGCGAAAATGCCAAAAGTCAAACTCATTATTGTGGGGGGCTGTGCCCCCCACCCCCACCCCCCCGCTAAATATATATTCCAACTCTGAGATCGCACTACAGTGAGGAAAGGGCAAATATTCCAATCTTCACTGTACAGCGATCTCAAAAACGGACCCTCGACATTTCGGCACTTTCGCTATTGTGAGCGTTCAACATTTTACTTTTCGATATGGTGATATAGACCCCTGCTAACCTTATATGTCAGTTAATGCATAAAACATGTGGTTAAAAAAAGTCCAGGACATTCAATCCCGATCTGTCCTCTAACTCCATGTGTACCTACAGTGATGTGGGGCAGACAAAACTGTTGAAAAACCAAATGGCAATGTAAAGGAAATTGATGAAAGGATATAGGGGACAGAGACAGCCCTTATAAGCCACTCTGATACCATATAAGATACACATAAAGGATGTAAAAAGAAACTTGCTCACATATAATGGACAACCAGGTTAAAGTTGAGTGGGTAGAGGCTAAGATAGCTGACCCAGATGACTGTGACTAACTGGGATAACAGAGAGAGTGTGAGAGAACAATGACAGAATACCACATGGCATGTGTTTGTTGGCAGCCTGGGCAGAGTTACCCTACTGTTAGCTATTTGTTGAAAGAGTACATAGGATTTATATCACTGGCACTCTGGATGCTCACAAAAAGCCCAAATATTTCATTGCTCTATTTGCTACACTTGCATTTAAAGAGAAAATGCTATCCTTACTGTGGAAATACAAAAATAAATGGATGTGTAAGGGAGTTCAAGTATTCATTGAGCGAGACTACAGTCCAGTACCAGGAGAGAGACAGAGAAACAGAGAGAAAGCGACTTTGCCCTTCCCATTCACATGTATAGAGACAAAACAATATAGCTTAAAATTAATTTATTCAAGTTTCTAGAAGGAGTTTTACCTTTGGGTATCTGTACTTTCTTGAAGCTTGCAAAGGCATTGAAATCAATTAAAAAGATTTGGGTACTCTAGGATGAATGAGCAAGACAGAAGAGTATGGAAATAATACGGAGATATCCTGGGATACTGTTGAAAAGAACCCTAGAGCCATTCCCTTTATTCACAGAGAAGATGTTTCAAAAACTGTATCACGGGACAATAGATGGGACAGCCATTTGAGTCCAGCCTTTGTTGAAGTACTGAAGGGGACCTGCTCACACATATTTTTGGGGGTTGTATCAAGTTTGTTGTGTATATTTTCTAATTACAGTCTCTTCTGACTGACTTATAGGCGAGGAGGGTAGTGCTGACCCTTCCGTATTATTACTGTCAACCCAGGAGACAGGAAATTGAGTGAAGCATGAATGTCTTATTGGCATCGAGACTGAAACTTTCTTAATAAAGTCCAGAAAAAGGAAACACCGGAATCCACCTTGATAAAGGATTTGTATAAGTTATTAACATACTTGAATAATAAGGAAGCCATTTCAGAAGACGTGGATAAGAGGCAGGGGTGTATCAACAAGTAGTTTCCCTGATTTCCATGGCAATAAGCCAGACAGCATGTACATTAATAGTCGAACTTATATATATATATGTATATATATATATATATATATATATATATATATAGCCTATGGGAAATAATATAATTGGCTTTACATTATGTCGGTTTAAATGTCATTGTTAACAGTCATTAAAATCAGTATTGCTTTATATCCAAGATATGTTAAAGCTGATATAAGTCATTGATTAATACATATTTTATTTTTGGAATTAATTGTCACTTGAGTTTAATAAAAATAGTTGAAAGTTAAAAAAACTTCACCCAGCTACCATTCATTCTACATTCTGCCTACCTGCATTCAAGGTTGTTATCATCCCTTCAACATAAATTCTAGCAAGGGTTGGCATGCCATTGTCATTCCCTCTATGACTCACACAGGTTACAGTTTGATTATAGACTGTAACGTATAGAACTACATAATGACCACACACAAACTTATCTGTAGTCCCGACTGCCCTGCCATCTCTGATTCCATAAAATGGAGACTGTATCTGAACTCAAGACATTAACTAGAAAGCAAAGCAAGTTTATGTGTCTAAAACTATCAACAAGTTTGGTAATGCTACATATTGTGGTGCCAGAAAAATCAGAATATACTCCTTTACAATGTCTGGACCACCTTTGAGAATATACATTCAAGACAGTCTTAAAATATCACACACAGAGTAACTTGCATTGTAATTTTGGTGTAACTTAAAAATTTCTAGTAACAATTGTTGTCCTTCATTTTTATCTGGTTTGTGTTTCTTAATTTTTTAGCTTTGCATTAATAAAAAACACTGTTCTACATTCTCTGTGCAGGTGAATTATTTTCATTCACAGTATTCACATATTCACTGTGTTTGATTCATTGAAGGACTTCCATACAGATTTTTTCACAAACTACTGTTAACTGGACACAATTATGTCTTATTTTACTGTCCCTAAGCTTATGAAATGTATTATGTTAATAGAGATTTTTAAATTACTTCACAATTAGTTTGTTGCCCTTACTTTGTGTCCTTTCAGTTTGTTTATTTGTGATTTTTTTTTTCAAATAAGTTGTATTGTCTTGTTCTGTCTTGAAGTTTTTCTTCATGGAACTGCATTGGAAATGTTTCTTCCTAACTGGACATTCCTGGTTAAGAAATGTAAGAAAATACAAACACACCTGCATACATACATACATATGCAAATAAATGTGGGCATGTAAGATGTAAGTTACTTGCTATTTACCCCCAAACCACAACATAGAGACTACATCAAACCACCAGGCAAAAGACAAATATATCTGATGATAAAATGTTACTTATGACAGTGTGCTACCAGCTTATGAATGCCTACATAGCAAACAATTGAATTACACTACAAGTTACACTGCAATAGTTTGATTCCATTGAAACATAGATGCACAACATAGTTCCACTGAACCAGAGGTGTGCAGTGCAGTTTTAATACAACTGTGGTGTACAACACACTGAAGTAAGTGTACAGCATACATCTATGGTAAATACAATGTCAGAGAGCTGTACAGTGTAGTTCCAGTGTTAACAGGTTACATACTACATGACTGATGACTGTCTTTCCTCCTTGTACATACCCCATCTCCTTCGTCTACTCCTAAAGTGGAATTCCTGTACAAGGCAAGTGACATATCAAGTGGTTAATACTTTCCATCTATATAGAGAATAGTTATCATGCTCTTTCTAATACTACTTTTTATTTTCATTCTGGCGACCATATCCATCATCTAATCAAACACTTTTCTGAGGAAAAATGCCAAAACAAAGAATGCAGATTGATGTGTACTTACTATGAGGTTGGCATAATTTAATCTAGAGAATAGACAACAAGTTACCCATCAATGTCACAGAGTGTGTCATAAATAAATGAGCAGGCTCTCTGAACTGTAGACAAGCAATTTGTTCATAAGAGATGTTTTCTGACTAACAACATCTTTTCACAATACAGATGTTCTCACATTACAAATGCACTCACTGACAAAGGAATGTAATATTGTCTTAGCAATTCCTTATCTATTCAGGTAATAAAGTTGAATCAAAAATACTTTATATGTCACTGTACTTGTTTAAAAATCTGTTCAGCTCCCAAGAGCATAACCCAGTTAGCTGGGGTAGCATAGCATTTGGTGCTACAGCCTCTGCACTACAGGGTCTGGGGTTCAAGCATGGTGTATGAATGCTGAGTTAATAAAATAAGTAGACAATATGCATTATTTCACCAGAATATGTATAACTGTAGCAGGCAATTGTATTCCTATGATGATAACATTCTTCAAAGGGCAGGATATTTGGGTGAAGGTCATTTGTCTTACTACCGGGTGGAACAGACACACCACTTCTGTCTCTGTTGGTATGCCCAACTGTTATACAAATGAACAAAGCATTTTGCCTCCTGCAGAACAGAATGCCTGCAGTGTTTCATTTGTCAGAATAATTTTTAAAGGATTTCAATAACTGGCAACAATTTCAGTACTCTCACTTTTAGTTTAGTAAAGCAGAAAGCAGCTGTATACAGATTTCTCCAAAGCCCCAGCTATACACACTCACTACTATTTTGGAATGTTTGTAGAGAAAAAAAATTGCTGCTGGGGAGATAAAAATCTCCCACTACTAGTCTGTCAGTTTGAACCATAACTGTTGTCTCCCTGGGAGGAATTTCTAATTATAATAGCAATGTTTGACAATGCATGTGTGGTTTGGACTTCACATTGTGCTCGCAGCTAGATCTTCTGCACAGTGTACCAGCAATTCTGACATCACTCTGTCTTTACCAGGCAAGACATCAATTTCCCACTCACTGAAATGTCTCAGCATGAACACTGCAAGTAACAAAAAGTGAAATGAATGTTGGATTTTAATTACCTCTTTTGAATAACTCCAAGTTCTTTGTAAGACTTATTGCTTTGTACAGACTATTTTTGAAACAAGTACTCTCCTTTGCAGCAGAAATCATATGAGAAGCAGAAAAGAAAAATGTATTCAGATAAAAAAAAAATCCAGATTTACCTCTAATTAATAGAGTCATAGTTTGTTTAATCTTTAGCTACAGGAGTTTATGTTTTCAAAGCTCACTTTTATAACGTCTGCATTTATATTTTTGCAGGCTTTTTCCTCTTGAGAGAGTGAATTAAATGTACTCACATTAATTGCACAGGACTTAAAATGCATTTTCTTTATACGAAATCAGAATGCATTAAAAGATGAAAATGTTTCTTTATTACTAGCTATAATGCCTTTGAGTATGACAGAACTGTTTGCACCTTTGTATGGTGATGCACTTACAGCCACATGTTCCACTGTGCAATGAACGTGAATGGTGCATGTTTAGCTGGTGGGGTGCAGAGGAATACCGCTAAGTGTCTCTCTGTAAAATTAAATATGTTACACTTGTGAAACACTGTCCAAGGACGCCCACAATGAAAGCTATGGGATAAGATATTTCAAATTGCTAACAGAAGATAAAGGTATGCCAAATATCCTGGCAAAAACTATTAATATATGTTTAGGTTAAATGAAACCCTGCTGAAATACAATTAAATGTCACACCACTTACCCCAAATGAAAGGCAGCTTTGCGTAAAAATGTACATGCCAAAAACTCTTAGATCAGACACTCCCAAAGTTAAAAAAGATTTCTAGATCTATGGAATAGAAAATAGTCATTAGACTAATGTATTTCACAGCTGAAACATGTCGGCATTGCATAATTACTCGAAACTAAGAGATTTTTCTATATAATCATCAATTCCCTTTTCTCATATTTTATACATGGGGTCAGTGTGTTGACATCTCTCTTGACTGATTGCCACTCTCCTACCTTCTTCCATAGCCATGCCCGACTATCACAGGTCTTCTCTCACACAATCCATCTATCTGTTTGCTGGACACCCTTGTTTCATCCTTCCTTCCCGGTTTCTAGATCTATGATATATATATATATATATATATATATATTTTTTTTTTTTTTTTACATTTGAGTGTATTTGTTTATTGATACAGTTATAAGTTATGCCATGTATACTTCCCATTACTCCTAATGAGGGTTAAGTGCAGATGGTGTCCCAAGACCGAGAAGAAGGGGAAGAGGTTTGTATACAATGGTAACAAGGAAAGCATACTAAAGGACTGGGTACTGCTATCCTTGATTTATTAAAGGAAATGGTGGGACAGAGACAGCAGAGATTTTTTTTGTTGTTGAAATTATGAAGCACAGTAGTGCGAGGGGAATGTACAGGAGGAAGATAAATAGTTTTATTCAATGCAGTATAGGGACCGATACTGTTAGGCCTAAGAAATCTACATGTGGCATTACTGATGGGAAATCAGTTAATTACAGGAAATAACAACAAAGAAACTTATTAAAAATGACAGAGGTTAGAGGGTGAAGCATGTAGAGAGTAGGGACAGGAATGTCTTTATAGAGTAGTGAAACTGTAAATTGACAGTGCTATCAAATGGCTTAATACTAGTGAAAGAGTTAAACAGGCTCAAGTTCTTTAAAGGACTCCCTGCAAAATCAAACTAGTATCATATTTATCAGCATGCATAGGAGGGGAGCTGCTCTTCACAAACAAGTGCATGGCACTGGACCTTACGTTCCTCTTACCTCAGCATATTTGCTACAGCACCAGAAAAATGGAATCATGTGATGTGCATTCCAAACAACCTGTAAAAATTTCTCCAGCAAAATGTCAGCTCTGCCAGCAAATACAGTACTTATATATATTTTTTCTAGATGCAGATGTTCTCTTCTGAAATTAAATTTAGCTTTTTTTAATTACTTTTTCTGCAATGAGAGAAGCTACAACTGAACTGTTAAACTAAAGGATTCACGGTAAAGAAAAGGTCTCATTAATCAGTTGTGCAAGTCTGTCTCTTGCTAATTAGAAATATTCTTGACCACCTCTTGCTTGACATCTCATAGGAATATGATGACTTCTTACTATTCATCTTTGCCAGATTTTATTTTCCTAAACCAGATTTAGTATATGCAAAATGGAGCTATTCCCTGCAAAACCAATATACTTGCATCCCAGGAAGTATAAATGGAATATGCTTGCCTAACAAAAAATATTTGTGAGGAACATGCACATATAGTCCACAGAATTTAGCTAAATGGGGTAACATGCCTTCACAGAAATCAAAGTAATCATTGTAAATACAAGGCTATTAGACAAACCGCCATTTTTGCCTGGTTAATAACCATCCTGAGGATCTACTGAACTTTTCAAGGAGGTCAAGGCCTATAAGTCATGTAGTGTATTTTAGGGCACCCATTCAATTGTCTATGTTTTGTTTGAAGGCTGACAGAGAATCGCACTGCTTGACATGCAAGGGGTGTCCATTCCAAAGCAAAGGGAGATACAGGGTGATGAACCTATCTCTCCATTTCATTTTATTTATTCCTGATGTAGATTCAGATTTCTTGTTCTAGTCTTGGTTGCAGTATTTGGTACACTGATAAAAAGGAGGTCTCAGATAATGAGGTTCTTGAGGACATGGAAAGCAGGGCGTAGGTCTCCCCTAAGAATCTAGTTGATACTAAGTACAAGGAGATTGATTCCAGCCTCTCCCAAAAATTCTTACTGTTAGGAACCTCTGATGTCATTCAGGGATTTTGATATGTCTAGTGAGATGCATGCCAAAGGATGCATTATATTCTATAATGGGTCTAACCAGAACAGAGTACTGGGGAAACAATAACTTTCTATATTTTGAAAGAGATGCTCTTGATAATTAGTTGTCATATACAGATGGATTTCCTGTCTATAGTCACTACCTGGTGATCAAAGGAGAGGCAACCATATAGCAAGATGCCCAGGTCTCTGATGACATACTCATTGGAGTCTAGTGTGTCATTGATGCAGTAGGTGTTAACAATTTGTTGTTTTCCAAAGGAGATGATACTGCATTTCTTCCTGTTTAGTTTGAGCATTTTCTCAGTGCACTAGATTGTAATGTATGATACTTTGAAATTAATTTGCAATATTTCTGCTCGATAAATACGCCCAACTTGCAATTATCAGCAATATTAGTTAATCAGAGATCCTTCTGGAAAGATAGTATGGGCACAGTGACAATTTATTGAAGCTGAGTGCCTGAACTATATTAGAACTGTCTTGCATACATAATTTTCCTGTGGCATTTCTGCAATACATTTGCTTGATGGCAAAGGGAGACCACAAGACTACTCTCTCCCCTTTTAAGTGCATTTAATATTCTGCTCCTTCTTGAGCCCTACCTCACTTGCCATCCTCTATTATCTGTCCTGTGCCGTCTTGATTATCTCTGTGGATTCGCTCTCCATCACCCATTCTGGTAATCTGTTTCATGAGTCCCCAGCTCTCTCTGTGAAGAAGTACTTTTGGAATTTCAAGTAGTAGTAGCAATTGTAATAGTAGTAGTAGTAGTAGTAGTAGTAGTAGTACAGTAGCAGTACCAGTAGTAGTAGCAGTAATAGTAGCAATAGTAGTAGTAGTAATAGTAGTAGTAGTAGCAGTAATAGTAGCAATAGTAGTAGTAATAGTACAGTAGCAGTAGCAGTACCAGTAGTAGTGGTAGCAATAATAGTAGCAATAGTAGTAGTAATAGTAGTAGTAGTAGTAGCAGTAATAGTAGCAATAGTAGTAGTAATAATAGTAGTAGTAGTAGTAATAGTAGTAGTAGTAGTAGTAGCAGTAATAGTAGCAATAGTAGTAGTAATAGTAGTAGTAGTACAGTAGCAGTAGCAGTACCAGTAGTAGTGGTAGCAATAATAGTAGCAATAGTAGTAGTAACAGTAGTAGTAGTAGTAGTAGCAGTAATAGTAGCAATAGTAGTAGTAGTAGTAATAATAGTAGTAGTAATAGTAGTAGTAGTAGTCGTAGCTATCTCCTACAATCTTCTGCCTGTGGCCCCCCATCTAGGTTTTCCTAATAAGGATAATTCTTTCATATTCCCTGACATGATTTTATGCATCCATATGTCTGAAAAAAATGAACTGAAATGTACTGGACCAAGAATGAGTGACACTTATGGCACTCAGTTGTCATATATAAAAGGTTACCTCCCTTTCATCTCTATTACCGCAAATATATGATCCCTGTTTCTCAGCCATGGGCTGAAGCCTTGGTGACTTTTTTCTCCCCTGTGCATGCTGATCATCTGACCATCCAAGCAGCTTAACCCATTTCATATCTCTTTTGCTAAGGGGTTTACTAAAACATTCCTTCATCCAGGCAGACATTGAGGGTTATTATTATGCCCTAGGGCTCAAGGGGTGAGTATTTGATGAGTAGAGTATGGGATTTGTCACCTGCTTCCTTGGATGTTTTAACTCATGAGTAACCCTGTGCCCCTGGAAATAGACATTAACTGTCAGGTTTCCAGTCTCCAATGGACATCAGTGAAAGACACACATTCCTTCCTTCCTTCCCAGATAGAAGTAAATGGGCAGTGCACCATCATATCTTTTCCTCATTGGCTTGCACTGCTATCTGAAGCTGGGTCACAATCAGTGATTTATTCCTATCAGCAGGTAGCCAACATCTACTGGCATTCCTTGTCAAGCTCACTTGTAACCCTGTCACAAAACTAACAGCTCCTTCCAGTTATGAACTCATGCTGTCAACTGTTCTGGAGACTGCTGCTCTCTAGAAAAGCAAACAGCCTTCCGTTCAGTATTTTCTTCTCATTTTCCCTAATATTGTTGTTATATCAAAAAGCTGATACTTCCTGCTTTCCACACTACCATACAAAGGTACCATATTCATTGTCTGCCATTCCTCAGGTACTTCTACAATGGGCAGCAATCTTATGTTTACAGGTTCATAGGTGTTTACTAGGCTAACGACCACAAGGACTTTTATAAGCCTAGCCATGCATCCCAAATCACTGACTAAGCAGAGGCTTGGGAGGTGAAATATTTACAAGCCGGGACCTGGGAGATGAACCATTTACAGGCTGTCTGTGTTCATTAGAGACATGGGTGACAAACTAGGGATGAATTTCCTGCCTTCCAGTACAACATTAGCCAGATTCTCCAGGACTTTGAGGAGTAGCCTGTCAGGTCTCTGTGCTTTATCCTCCAAATGACAGCCAATTCCTCCTCAAAGTCATCTATGTCTGTCCTGATGTCTCTGTACCACTCTCCCTATTTTGCCCCCCCCCCAGTACTGCACCCTCCTCTTGCTTACCACTGTGAAAACTGAAGTAATTTTTCAGTTAATAGCTCTTTTTTTCCAGTCTTCGATGTTCAGCATCTCAACTTTGGTCAATCTGGCTAGGTCTTTCCCTCCCTTTATTTTTCCTACTATTTACCTTAAAAACCTTTGCTCCCATTCCTGACCCCTTCTGCCAACTCCCTTTTAACCTGTATGGCTTTACCCTCACCTCCTTTGCTGCCTTTCTGTTCATCTCCTTCTACTTTGTCTCATTCACTTCTTCTCCCCTTCCTTCCAGCTCATTCATGCTCATTCTTTTGTCCTAATCACTAACCACACCTTTTGTGTTGCCAAGCTGGCTATCTCATCTGTCTCTTCCTCAAACCCTTGTCTGTAACCCCTAAGTACTGCTTCTCTGAATGATTCCTATATCTTGTGTAACTTCACTGCTTGTCCCTAGTCTCCTAACTCATTTGTGACTCTCCTTCTCTCTTCCAGTTCAGCAGTATTCACTTCCCTAACATCCCACACTATCTTTGTCTTAGTATTGTTACCATCCCTTCTCCTTACACCACCCAGTGGGCTGACCATCTCTGATGGACTCCAGCTGTGTAGCAATCAGGTTCAGTACCCATACCTACAGCACAGAACAACTCCCATTCTTTGAATAAAAACCATACCCTGCCAGATAACAGAGAAATCATGATTCATAGTTACTGCAGTCACAAACAACGGTCAAGGAATTCATACACTTTCTCTTAAAAGCCTATGTAACCAACTGCTGGTGTTATTGATGTTTTTGAAAACTACTCACCAGAAGGAAATAGTGGCCATACCAGTTTCTTTAAAGACAATTTGGAAAGGAATAAACATAACCATCAAAAATAATTCTTAGGCTCCAGAATTAAGGACAAGGCTTGAAAAATTCTTGTCATCCACTGTGAAAGCTAGCACTAGTCCAAGGCTTCTCTTCTTAAACACCCCCCATATAATTTCCTTTTTACCTAACCACCTAATCCCTTCCACCCCTAACTCCACCTCTTCCTGTCTGCTAAAACATTCTAAATACATTACCCTCCCCTACTTATTACTTCATAGTTTAGTCTGCTGAAAATCCCCCTTCTTCCTATATATCTCCTACTCCCCCTACAGGTTGTTTCACTTAACTTTTACTTCAACTCTCTAACAGGTCCAACAATTTACTTTTCCTAGTCCATTACCCACTCATCATTCCATCCCAATCCTACTTCCCCACCTTAGGCCATGGCTTTTGCAACCCTCTCTAGTTTCTTCTTGCCTCCATTACTTCTCCTTCTCATTCTTACATCTTGTACTACTCCATTACCACCTGTCCATAGAGATCCCACTAATCCCCGTACTAACTGCTTCTCATCTCTGCAGTACTCTATTACAATCTCCTCCTCTATCTTTTCCATAAACATCCCTCTGCCTAAAATCAAACTTCCTCCCCCTCACTCTCTAGCATCTAAAACCAAGACTAAGTATTTGACTTACAAACCATTTCATTTCAAACTTTACCAACTTTGTGTAGCTCTACTTCTATCAGGAGACATACAGCCAAATCCTGGGCCCATCGATCACCCCACCATGCATAACTCTACCTCTCCCTACTTAATAAACTCATCCTTTCCAAACAAACAGATTTCCTTTTACTCTATGAATGCCCGTAGTATTCAAAACAAAGTTAGTGGAATCCATGTCTGGATAGCCTTCCACACCCCTGATGTCATCACCCTAACAGAGACTTGGCTAAAACCCCAAACCTCTGATAAAGACATTCTCCCCCCTGGTTACAATATACTCTGCATAGATCACCAAAACAAAAAAGGGGGTGGCATAGCCATCCTCTACTCCAACCACTTCATCATTACAAGTATTATGAAACCTATCCCATCCTTTTCTCCTGCTGAACTACTTACAGCTAACCTCAAAATCAATGGCCACACCACTATCACAGTAGCAGCCATTTATATTCCTCCAGGAGACAACATTCCTCTGCTCGAAAATACTCTTTCATACTTTTCTCAACACATCCCCAATGAAACTATCCTCCTTGGGGATGTCAGCATTAACTGGTTAACTCTCAGTAATCCATACTCTAATACTCATATTAACTTATATGGCTTTACACAGCTAATCTCCCAACTTACTGATACAAACAACTCTCACACATCTAGTACTCTGATTGACTCAGTACTTGTATCTAATCCTTGCAAATATCATAACCCTGAAACCCTACCAAACACTCTGTGCGATCACTCCCCTATAAAAGTGCTTAGGTTCACTCCCCACTTCTCAAAACCTCCTAGATTTATCACTTGTCACAAACTCTCTAACTTCCATCCAGAAACCTTTAATGCCCTCCTCTCTAAAGTAAACTGGAAATTCCTTACCCAACTCCCACTAGAAGAAGCAATCCTAGCTTTCAACCCCACCTTCCTTAGCATCTTAGACTCACTTGCTCCCCCTCGCAAAGTCTGAATTAAGTCCACCATATCTCCATGGCTTTCAAAAGCCACTTGTACCCTTATAATAACTACAGACAAATTATGGAAAAAATGGTCACAAACTAAGCTCCCTGCAAACTTGCAAAAATATAAAGAACTCAGAAATCTGACAAAAAAAAACACATAAACAAAGATAAAAAGGACTTCTATAACAAACCTCTCACAGCTCTAAAATCTAATCCTAAAAAATTCTGGAACTCTATTAACCAAATATTACATCCCGGTAATCTTAGCTCCCCCAATCCATGCCCAGACAAGACATCTGAAGAAACTGTCACTATCTTCAATACCTATTTTATCGATTCAATATTTAAGCTACTGAACCCCAACCCAAACCTCTCTACTACTAACATATCCAACTTTTCTGAACCTACTCCTAATACTATCTCCTCAAATACCTTCTCCCTCAAACCTGTCCCTACTAGCTACATCAAAACTCTACTCTCTAAATTAAAGCCATGCTCAGCATCAACTGACAATATTCCTTCCACTTTTCTTCTGCTAGCAGCTGACTCTCTTGCTCTCCCTGTAACTATCCTAATTAATCGCTGTATCTCTGAATCTAAAGTCCCTTCCATCTGGAAACAATGCTACACTCTACCTATACACAAAGGAGGTAACTCCTCTGATATCTCCAACTTTAGACCTATCACTATCCACTCACCTCTCTCTAAAGTACTAGAAAAATGTATTCATAAACAGGTTATGCAGTATCTAATACAGGAAAATCTGCTTACACCCACTCAACATGGCTTCAAACCCAAACATATCACCACTACAACTCTATTATCCTTCCTCAACACTGTCTCTATAGCCATGAACGACCATAAACTTATTTCTTGCCTATTCTTGGACCTCTCAAAAGCTTTCAACACTGTCTCACACTCTCTTCTGCTGCACAAACTGCATAACCTCAACCTCTTCTCTGATACTGTTCCATGGTTCTCCAGCTGCCTCACTGATAGATCTCAATCAGTGAGATGGTACTTTGCACTCTCCCCTCCTCTCCCTGTAAAATGGGCCTTTACTTTTTAATATCTTTACTAATCAGCTCTATACCTCCTGTCCTCAGTCATCTTTAGTGCAATACCCAGATGACTCTACAGTCATCACCACAGCCAACTCTCCCTCTAAGCTCTTCTCAGCTACTCAGACATCTTTTAACTTAGTTGAAAGATGGCTCTCCTACAACCAGCTCATCCTTTACCCTAAAAAAACAAAGCTGTTACTCTTCCTACCTAAAACGTTCAACAATATTAAACCCTCCTTCACCATATAGTCCCTTAATAACACTTCCATTCAGGTAGAATCCAGTACTAAGCTCTTAGACGTAACCATCGACAATCAGTTTAAATTTGACTTGCATGTTAATAACTGTATCAAAAAGACTCATTCAAAACTAGGACTCCTTTACCGTAACAAGAAATTCCTTACCTCTGAAGCCAAGATTACTCTCTCTCTTACCGACCTTCTACCCAGTCTAATGTACAATTCTCAAATTCTCACAAATCTTAACTCAGCACTCCTAACCAAACTCGAATCTACCTACAACAAGGTAGCTAGATTTGTTTCCCAACAAACCTACAAATCCCATCACTGTCTCTCTCTAAAATACCTAAACTGGCTTGAATTACCCCACCAGCTTCTTCTCTATCCACTCCAGATCATCTATTCTATCCTATATCAGCCTTCCTACTGCCCAGCACCCATTATTGTCCCTCCAGACCTCTCTGAAGCTCTAACCAAGACCTACTACAAATCTACAAACCCAAGTCTAAATTTGGATGCAACATGTACAGCTATCACTCCACTATTGCCTGGAATAGGCTCTCACTAGAAATCAGGACCCTTACACATCCTAAATAATTTAAGACAGCCACCAAAGAGCACTTTAAAAGTCACTGGTCCTGTCACTGCTCACTCCATCCTTAACATCCCCTACTTCTCATACCTTAATCTACTTTCTGCCCTTAACTCTCTCTTCTCACTAGCTCTCTCTAATCTTCCTTGACTACTCTTTCTACTGTCTTCTAAAATCTATAAAGCAAATCGCCTCAGAGAAACATTCTGTTGTAATTGCCTTGCCATCATGCAACTACATTACAATAAAACTGGGATTTTGTAACCACTTACCCCAAAAAACTATATTCATCTTAATGACATATTTCTTTTTATACATAAATAGTTTTGCTATACTCCTGATTATTGACACTGTATAACATTGTATTACTACTTAATGCCTTGTAATAATCCTGTAACATTTCTGTTTAATGCTAATTTATAATGAAAATTGTATAATATGTTGGAGCTTTTCTCTTTGGGCCTGCACTGAAAAAGGGGTCTTCACCTCAGTCAGACAATCCCGGTCAACAAATGTAAAATAAAATAAATAATAAAATAAATAAATGTACTATGCATATATCACAGCATTGCAATGGGGCCATGCACTGCACCCATATCAAAGCTCTACCCTTTAGACAATGCACTAGAAACATACCACAGCACTTTGCTAGGGCCATGCACTTTACATTTACTGCAGCAATATGCTGGGGCTGTACACTATGCAACTACTATAGCGCTATGCTGGGACCATGTATTACATACATATAATAAAACTGTGCAGGAAGCATGCACTCTGCACATATCACAGCACTGAACTTGGGCTGTGCACTACTCACTCACTCATCACAGCACAGGAGCAAAACACTAAGATACACTATGCACGTACCATAGCACTGTTCTGGGGCATGCACTGTGCACACACCACAGCAATACACTGGGGCCAGTTGCTACACTTGTACCACAGTGCTATCCTTTTTTGTGTCCACATATACCACAGCACTACAATGGGTCATATACTGCAATATGATATGATATGATATACCACAGCACTGCAGTGGAGCCATGTAGCAAGCATATTCTACAGCTTTGCACTAAGGCCATGCATTATGCACATATCACTGTGTCATGCAGGGGTGATGCACAATGTAGTTACCACAGTGCTGCACTATGTCCATGCACTCCACATGTATCAGAGCACTGCAGTGGATTATGCACTTATAATATAATATAATATAATATAATATAATATAATATAATATAATATAATATAACAATGTAATATAATATAATGCACCACAGCACTGGGGTGGATCCATGTGGCAAGCATATATATTGGGACTATGTGTTATTTTATTTATTATTTATTTATTTATTTTACATTAGTTGACCGGGCTAGTCTAACTGGATTTATTTCCATTTTCAGTAGAGGCCCGGGGAGAAAAGCTCCAAATGTTTACAATGTTAAAAATCATGAAAATAAACATTACAAATTTTGAGAGCAAATGAATCACAATTGTTACATAAATAATGAAGATTTGCAAAAAATTACAACACATACAAGTCAACAAGTCGTTTACATTACAGAATTTAGATACAGTAAAGAGAAGTTATTATACAGTGAGATAAAACAGAATTGTAGTACTTCATCAAGGTAAGGTGTAGAACGTAAGTTAAGTTGTGTTTACTAGTATCAGGCCTGCTTCTGGGGGGTAAGCAGTAAAGTAGGAGTAAGTGTGGTGAGAGAGAGATAAGGGTGGAGAAAGCAGAGGATTAGTCAGGGTTATTGCAAGGGCATAACCAATGTGTTAATTGGTGTCTTTTGAGGTTTTGTTTAAAGAGAGGTAAGGAAGAGAGTAGTGTTAGTTCATTAGGTAATAGGTTCCAGTTTTTACACACTGTATTAGAAAACAGGGAGGCTCCAGCTAGGTTGTTGGTTTACTTATGCTGGCTAGAAGTTTGTTAGATGGACGTAGTGAATTTAGATTTTTGTAGGGGATTATGAGGTTGGAGAGTATGGGAGTGCTGTTAGGTTGGTAGAATATCTTGTGGGCAATGCTGAGTTGGGAGAATATTAGGTTGTTTTGTAGTTCAAGCCAGCCTAGGTGCTGCAGATTAAGACAGTGGTGAGTTCGGAAGGGATTGCCTGTGGCAAATCTGGCTATGTTGTTGTAGGAATTAGCAAGTATGATGAGATTATTTTTCTTTAGGTTAGTGTATATGGGTGAGGCGTACAGAAGAGATGAAATTAAGTGGGTGTGAGCAATCTTAGTTCTAGCTGTTGGAGTTAAGAAAGATTTGATTCTATATAAGGAGCCTATTTTCCTGTTAACTGCCTTTATGGTGTTGTTTATGTGGCTATCAAAATTAAGGTTATTGTCAATAGTTATTCCTAACAGGTTTGTGGGAGGGTCAGGGGATATAAGGGTGTTATTATTGGAACTGACTGAGAAATCTAAGTGGGGAGACTTTTTGGTGGGTGTGAAGAGTAGCAGCTTGTTTTTTTAGCATTGAGAAGGAGGCGACATGTTGAGAACCATGTCCCTACTGAGTTAAATACGTTTTGGGTTAGGGAATGTAGTTCTGATATGGAGTTAGATGAGCATATTAGTGTAGAATTGTCTGCATATTGTATGCAGGTGGCTTGAGGAATTGCAACATGGAGGTCATTGATAAATAGTGAGAATAGGAGAGGTCCCAAAATAGAGCCCTGGGGGACACCAAGTGTGACTGGCAGGAGAGAAGATATGTTATTTTCCCAGAGTACTGCCTGCTGCCTGTTGCTGAGGTAGGACTTGAACCACTGAATAGCTTGAGAGTCAAGGGAAAGGGATTGAAAAATATTTATAAGAAGGGTGTGGTTTACTATATCAAAAGCTTTTGAGAGGTCAATAAAGAGTGCAGATGAGAGTTTGTTTTCATTGCGATTTCTATTGATGGCATCAGTAAAGGATAATAGAGCAGTTGTGGTACTATGTGATGGCCTAAAGCCATGTTGGCAGTTAGCTATTTTGTTGTGTTGTGTCAAGTGGTTTAATAATTGATGGTGAATGCATTTCTCCATAATCTTTGCTAAGGGCGATAACAGAGCTATTGGCAGGTAGTTAGAGTATTCATTAGAGTTACCACCTTTGTGTAAGGGGATAATGTGAGAGATTTTCCAGATGTCAGGAATGGTTCCCTCCTTTATGGTTCTATTTATGAGTAGGGATATTAGAAAGGCAATTGCTCTGGCTGCTTTATGCAGATATTCAGATGGAAGCTGGTCAGCAGGAGTACAAGGCTTATGTTTTTGGATCAAGTTGTAGATAAAGGTGGTAGATACGGGTTGCAAATGGAATGTAGGAAGTGACCCAGGTGTGGTGGTAGGAAGATTTGAGTTGTCTGGGTTTAGTTGACTAGCTAGCGATTGTATGGTCTCTGTGAAAAAAGCATTAAAAGCACTGGCAGTTTGATGGGGGGTATTTAGATTGGTCCCTAGTGGTGTAGGAGTACGAGAGTGGCCTGGGAGAAGGAGTTTGTTGATGCTTGACCAGAACATCTGAGTATTATTATGGTGAGTTTTCTGTAGTTTACAGTAATAGTTCTTTTTGTCTGTAAGTATTGCCTTTTTTGTACTATTTCTTAACTGCCTAAAGGTTTGTTGCACAGAGATATCTTTAGTGGCTCGCCACTTAGCCCAAGACTTGTTCCTGAGCAGGATTTTTTGTTTGATTTCTTTAGTTAGCCAGGGGCCTGGTTTGGATTTAATTCTGAGAGACCATTTGGGTGCATGGGTATCTAAGATAGCTAAGAATTTAGAGTTAAAATATTTAATAGCTTCTTCAAGTGGGAGAGTTTTAGGGGGTTCCAGTCACAGGCTTTAAGTTCACTTTGGAACAATACTGGGTTAAAGTGTTTGTGCGCATAATCTTATAGGTGGGGGGGTTAGAGATATAATTTTTCTGCCTAGTAATATAGGTCAAATTATGATCACTAATGTTGTCAGGAAGAGTTCCTATCTTATAAGCTTGTTGCTGTCTATTTATGAGTATCCAGTGTAATGTGCTCTCTTTTTTGTTTGGTTTGTCAATTCTGGTTGTGGAGGTGATTGTTTGAGTAAAGCCGTGAAGGTTGATGAGGGCGGTAGGAGTATCAGCAATGATTCCTTTCCAGTCAGTGTTAAAATCACCTAATATTATTGTCTCTTGTGGGTAAGTTGAAGACACCCAGCTAAGTATATCTTCTATTGTATTGGTATTATTGCCAGGAAGCAGGTAAATACAAATGATATATAATGATTTGCTAGGGTTGATATATATGAAGTCTAGAGATTAGTACTTCTGCTTTACTGTCCTGAGGTTGGTTGTATGGTAAGAGGGAGATGTGTAGTCCATCTCTAAATAGAATTGCTACTCCCCCGCCATTACGTTTTAATCGGTCTTCTCTCAATATGTTGTAACCTTGGGGAACTATTTCATTGTCTTTAGTCCCAGGTTTTAACCAGGTTTTTGTTAGGCAGAAGATGTCAAATGAATGGGTATCTAGAAGGGCCTGGAGGTAGGCTACTTTGTTGTTAATGCTGTGGATATTAAGGTGTCCTATCAGAAAAGAGTTAGGTAGTTTAGGCTGAGCAAGTAGAGTAGTTGGATGTGTTGGGCCTGGGTTAGCTGGATTTGTTGGTCCTGGGTTAGCTGGATTTGTTGGTCCTGGGTTAGGGTGGATGTCACCGTCTTTTAAGGGTAGATCCTTTAGTTTTAATGTTGGGTTAAGTAAAAAGTTAGTTAGATATGTAACTTTCTTTACTGTGGGTTTATCATATTTAATGTGCGAGAGTCTATGGTATTTGGATAGTAGATAATTAGGATTAGAAGTGAGGGTTATCTGACTATGGGGAAAGTATGGGGGGTGTATGGCTGTCTGTTTTGGGAAGTAAATAAACTCATAATAATACTGATTTTCAATAGAGGTAAGGATATAGGCTGAGGAGAGGGCAGTTGTCAGTATAGCTATGAGTATTAGCTCAGTACAGAAGGCTTTGGTTACTTCAGAGATATTAATGGAATCAATAATGATTTGTAAGGAGGTGGGGCAGAGTTAGGATAGTAAAGAGGTAAAGGTTAGGCAGGATTAGAGAGATGGAACTAAATACTAATTAGGAATCTGATAAGAGAATAGGTAAACTAGTTAAGTACTGGCCGCTAGTAGGAGTTGGTTAAGAGAAAGGGTGTGGCTGTTATGTATATTGGTTGGTAGGTAGGAGTGATGGGATGGGAGAGAGGGTGTGGTTAAGGAAAGTATAAGTTTAGGACCCCTGGGGGTGAGTGGGATTTGGGGGTAGGGTAGGGGAACGGAGTGAGCCTACAGGGCGAACGGAGTGGGTAGAACCAAGGGAGGGAAGAAGATCTATGAGAAACAATCAGTAGCAAGCTGATTGCTGAGGATAAAGTTTGGAGGTTGTAAAGGTAAGAGAGGAGGTAGGTATGAAAGATGGTAAGGGACGTTTAAAGGAGAAAGTAGTAACAAGAGTAGATAGAGTAAATCACAGGGAAGAGAAGGGACCAAGAGGGGATAAAACCAAGGAAATAGTAAGGAAACAAATAGAATATTGAGAGCTTTACTAAATGAAACAGCTTGCTTACTAAAGGGAATGGAAGGACCAGGAGGGGTTAAAGCTAGAAAAGAAAGGAAGAAAAAATACTGTACTAGAGGAAGGGGCTTTATAGAAGTTACACGAAAAAGAGTAGGCAGGGGAGCCACCTGGTGGATACACACTATAATTACAGCAGGGGACAAATAAGGGCCAGATATTGAAAGGGTATGGCTGCTGGCTGTCCTGGCTAGGGAGAGAGCTATAACCATCAAGCACCCCTGGTTATAGTTAAAAATAATTATTACAGAGTACGGTATCTGTTAAACATACTTTCTGATTATCTGGAATGAGTTATTCGCAGGGAGAGTTTGGCTTTATTCTTGTACCAGGAATAGGCAAAACTTGTTTGGTGGATGAATGGAGTTTCTATTCGTCCAGCAGGGCTTAGCTACTTAGGCAAGCAGGGCAGTCAGGATGGTGACGCTGGAGCGATATACAGAGATAAAAACAGTGATGAAATATACAGAAATAACAACTGTGATGAAATAAACAGTAGAGAGAATGTACAGGTCAATAAAGTGGTTGCAGATAGGTATTAGTCATATATATCAAATGCATAAATAGAATATAAAAAGAAAAAAATATTATCATGAGATGTATTGTTGGTATCTTAGTTTTGCTTGTTCTCTAGACACATTTAGTGGTGATATTCTATTGCATTTAAGGTCGGGACTGGCCTATAGTAGTAGGGGCACGTGGGTCAGGTAAGCAAATGTATAATGCACCCAGCTGCAAATAGAAGCGCTATAACAGTTCTCTACAGCACCAACAGCTATTTTAATTAATAAAGTAGAGAAAAATATGGTTTTAGCTGTTGGTGTTATGCATCATATCACAGTATCATGCAGGGGCGATGCACCACATTTATACCACAGTGTTGCACTGTGCCCACTCCCTGCCATATACCATATCACTTCACTGGGTTGTGTGTACACAAAAACTCTACCACTGCACGAATTCATTTATTACACATATACCACAGCTCTGTGCTGTTGCCATACATCACGCACATGCCACAGCACTGTGCTGGGGCCATATACTATACAATTACCACAACGCTATGTCTGAGCATTTACTACATATTATATACTTTCAGCAATGGGCTGTAGACATGCCCAGCTTTCTTTGTTACTCTTGCAAAGGTTCAAAGAGCCTAGAAGTTAGGGCCACTATCAATGAGGCTTTTCCCCAAATCATATTAAACATACACACACACACACACACACACACACACACACACACACACACGCACAAAATCATTCTAAGACGTCCTGCTGCAATTACATAGGGCAAGGCTGGTTTCTTGCATGACAAAACACAACAAGGTACCACAAGTTTGCAAATACTTTAAAATGTAGCCTTGATACTTTATTGAAATGAGCAGAAATGAAACCATAATCAGCAACATCTGCAGATGTATGTAAATCAAGTAGAGGAAGTATGTTTTTTTACTGCAAGGGAAATAAATGCATAGAGCCACATAGTAAAAGAGTACTGGTTTTATGAAGAAGCATGATAATGTAAAAGGAAAATTAAAATTAATAGCAGGAAATTGGATGGGATCCTTTATCATTTAAAATCAGTGTCAATGGACTAATGAGTAACCCACTTACCTCTAGTGCCGAAGGTTCCTGGGTTCAATTCCCAAACCAGAGAAATGGACTCCAGACTCTGCAGTGCAATATAAGTAGGTGCAGCAGTCCAGATTGTGCTATCTTTTGAATGAGACATTAAATTGAGGTACCATTTGCTTGGGGTTGGTGGTAGCTCATGTTGATGTAAAAGATCCCATGGTACCTATTGAAAATAGTAGGGGAAGCTCCCTGATGTCTTGACAATATTTTCTCTAGCAGTATAAAATACCACCTTGGGTCTCCCCTGAATAGAGGCCACTAACCTAATGGGACTATACTGCTAATAAGAGACTGATTTCCTCAGTGTCAGTGTACTCTGTCCTTGGTTTCCTGAGTCCTCATATTATAAGTAAACATAGATCTCAACATGTGTGGTCAAATGTACACATAAACAGATACAGAGTAGTGTGCTGTTCCTCGGGGTACATGCAACCAAAAAGCTTAACATTAACATGCAGTACAAACACACGCGCACACACACACACACACACACACACACACACACACACACATACACACACACACACACACAATACACTTTCATACACACACACACAGACAGTAGACTCAGCAGTTCACACAAAACAAAAAAGGTTAATGGTAACAGAGTATAAACCGTTTCAGTAACAGTGGCTTCCTTAAGTAGCAGAGTTCATTGATCAAACTGTAGATCGTCAGTGAAGACATTGTTCTCAATAACAGGAATACAGAAAGGCTAAATACTGATGCATTTTGTATTTATTTTTCAAAAAATAGAATTCTCACTAGCATGTTGCTGAGTTCACATGACATCCATGTCAAGAAGAGAGAGGAACACCAGCAGAATCAGTAGCATTAAATGCAAATTTAGCACTCACTGTCAAAGTTAAGTAGAGGCCTGCCAAGCCCCCTGTGGCTCAGAGCATCAGTAAGTGTCAGGAGAGGATAAGCCCCTGAGAATTGTGGGATGTACACTGCTGAGCCATGGCATGGTATACTGCAGTATCTGCTGTACTGCATAACAAATAATTTATAGTCAGCTTCGTATGGGGGAGCGGCATAGCCTACAACATATTTGTGCTCATGGCTACACATGCCTTTTTTCTTAATAATGCTCACATCTTCATGCTTTGTCCATATAGATATGACCAGCCCTTAACATTCTCCCTTTTTTCTTGACCTCTCCATCAGCTCCTGTTCTAAATGTAAAGTAGATTCCTTTCTGTCCTCATTTTTTTCCTGAGATGTGAACCTCCCCCCTTATCTGCTATTCTTTTTTACCACGTCTTCCACAGACCTTTAGTCTAGTACATGTTCAAGCAAATTGTGTACATTTGTGGCCTACTTCTAATGGATAGCTGTCCTCAGCACTGCCCGTACAGAGCTGTGTATTTTTCACATGATCCATCACCCTTCCTCCTCTGCTTCATAAATTTTATTAGTTTTATTTTACTGAGTGACAAACAATTGAATTTGGTTAGTGTTACATGTAGATTAGAAACATTTAACACAGGGTTCTCATTGAGGCTAGCCTCTTGTGATGTGCACTTTAAACATTAACTATTCAGTACTTTTTTTTTTTTTTGTCAGGAGAGGGAATCACCTTGAATGCAGAAATATAATAGCAAATGTGTGCATTTAAATGAAAGTGAATAGTGAAAGACTGCTGTACTAAGACATAAACTGGTAATTGTGTGTTTGTGTGTGTGCTTCAATGGGTTCAGTGGTATTTCTGTGGTGTGAGAAAGACATGCTGTGAACAAAGCTGAGAACGTATGGTTTAGAACATTGTTAAGGCTAGGAATCACTCATAATATGCAAATGCCTAAGCCTGGATTCGAAAAGTGTATTATTAAGGGAAAAGGGCCATGAAACAAGACTTGCTGTTATGAGGTATAAGTCACAGATACAGAGTATTAAGTGTTTTTCAGTGAATCCTAAGCTACAGTTTCTAAAGCTTCATCTCTTGTGATGCTTACAAGAATGTTGTACAAGTGAAAAAAAATTAGCTCATTGCTAGGCTATGAATATGAAGTAAAGCAGACGTAGTGATAAAACAAAAGCCAATGTTTCAATGTACCCCTTTCATAAGAAACCGCATGCAGACAGATAAGAAACTTTGTGTCAGTAGAAACGATGATAGTGCGGAATGAATGTAGAAAATCTAGTAATCGTTCTGCATGCCAAGTCCCACAAGAAGCAGCTATAGTTTTACTGTACTCCTTCAATAAACATGTTTATCAAGTTGTTCAGGTCTTTAAAAGCACATCATTAACTGAAATTAATTTAGACAACCAAATTGCTTCCCTCTGATAACATTATTTTTAATGTATGTAAGGTGCCCACTTTTGAAATGTAAATAATTATGCATAACTGACGCAACCGAATGGAATCTGCTACAGTTTTTTTCTCACTGAATTTCTTGCTGGTAATTTGAACCAATATGCATTTAGAGACATCACAGGGCTTCATTTATAACTTTTGTTTCATTGGCATATTTAATTAGTGTTCTAATTAATACTGTTGCAGCTGTCGTGCATAATCCAGTTTTTCATCACAACTCAGTTACAATATAAATGTGCAGTAGTGCTCTGAATGTAAGATAAAACAAATAAATTCAGCAGTAATAATGAAAAGTATATACAATGTAATCCTATGAAATCAAGCTGCAGGACACTGTAAGTCAAAAATGAAGAATAACAAAAATTAAAATTAACAGCATATTGCATGGAAGAAGGAATGAACCAGAACACAAGTATACCATAAAATGTCAATAGACACGATTGCATTATACTAAGTACATTCTATCACATTTAAAAAATAAATATAACAACTAAGTTATTTATCTATCATACGATCTATGACAACGATCTTCCTTATATGTCATACTAATCTGATACATAATCCACTGAGGCATTGGGAACTAGGCCTTCACAGTACCAACATCTTCATCTCTAAAGACTGACACTATATCTGTGTTCCCACTCAGAAACAAAAGAACCTCATCCACAGTAATCAGCTGGATATCTGAGGTGGGCCACTGCTGTGGCCATCTTCTTAGATGGTCTCTTTCGTGCATTCATTTTTTCATGACCATTCTTGTCTGTGACACACATACAACACTGTTACAGTATGCAGTTATGCCCACTTACAGCACTGACCTCATGAAGCAGTGCTTGCCACACCTGTTCCCATACAAATTGGTCAGCACCCTGTGCCCTCAACAGAATTCATTCTCTACAGGGATAAAGTTATCCAGCATTTGTCTACCATCATGTCCTATGGACATAAGAACTTGTGAAAAGAAGAGGACAAACAATACACTCTGTACTATGATAAAGGTTAAGATGACACCTACAGAAACAGAGGTTACCTGGCTATGCAGTACTATGCTGAGTGGGACAGATGTGTAGAGATACTGGTGGTGTATGTCCATATACCATCTGCAGGGCCTTGGCTTTCTGGTAGGTACTACAGGCAGTGATGGGGGTAATATATTACAATATCTAATATATTACAATTTCTAGTAGCTGGTAAATAACCACAACTCCTCAGAATCTAAACCTCTTTAATTTCACCCAATTAATTACTTCTCCAACCAGACCTAATAAAGATAACTCTTCTGGTAGTATTCTGTACTGGATATTAATCTCCCACTCCAACAATATTTCAGATAGTGGCACCTTACCATATTCCCTTAGTGAT
The DNA here is from genome assembly GCF_019279795.1 of Protopterus annectens. NCBI lineage: Eukaryota > Metazoa > Chordata > Ceratodontiformes > Protopteridae > Protopterus > Protopterus annectens. Next base: position 1,891,131,661 of record NC_056733.1, on the reverse strand, counting down.
CATCTTCCTGCCTTTGCACGTCGCTCACCCTCCTCCCTACACCTACAACATTACTATATCTCTACCCATACCCTCACAAATTTCAACCCTCAAACATTCTCTGACTACTTAAAACAGATGAACTGGAACCCTCTGAAAACTCTTCCTCTTGACAACTCAGTTAGTTACTTTAATACTTCCTTCATTAACCTACTAAACAGCCTTGCTCCTCCCAGTACTAAGAGAGTAAAATCTAAAACAGCCCCCTGGCTTTCCAAAGAAAATATAACCCTCATTCATGTCTGTGATAAATCATGGAAACTATACCAAAAATTCAAAACACCTAACTTCCTAACAGAATACAAACAGCTTTGGAATAGAGTTAAAAAAACAAATTACTTCCGACTGCAGATCCTACTACTCCAAACTTCAAAACAATCACACATCCAACCCTAATAAATTTTGGAGTAGTATCTCTTCCCTCCTAATTCCTGGCAGAAAAGAAAACCCTTGTCCCGACCCTAGCTCTCCAGATTATATCATAGCCACCAACTTTAACTCCTTCTTTGTAGACTCAATAGCCAAACTCACATCTTTCCCTAATAACTTAGTAGCTCCCTCCATACCATCATCTCACAACTCGTCTCCTCCTGCCTCCAATCCAACCCACCCCCCTCCCTTCACTCTTAAACCCATTCCTGTTAACACCATAAAAAACTCCTCCAAAAGTTGAAACCATGCTCTAATGCACCTGATAACCTGCCTTCTAACTTCCTCAAATTGGCTGCCGATGGCATAGCTCTCCCCATCTGTATCCAAATCAGATATTCCATTCAAGAGTTCTATGTACCCCTCCTCTGGAAAAAAGCCTTTATCATTCCCTTACACAAAGGGGGCAACAACACCGACATCTCCAATTTTCATCCCATAGCCATTCTCTCCCCTATCTCTAAGATTCTTGAAAAATGATTTCACCTGCAACTCTTACCCTTCCTTCTAGATAACCACCTACTAACCCCAACTCAACACAGTTTCAGACCTGGACACAGTACCACCACAACCCTTCTATCCTTCCTTAACAACATCAACCATGCTTGCGACTCTGGCAGTCTTGTATCTACCCTTCTTCTAGACCTATCCAAGGACTTTGCCACCATTTCCCATAGTCTTCTCCTGTCCAAACCCTCTCATCTTAATCTTTCCTCCGCTTCCATCAGCAGGTTTTCCAGTTACCTGTTTAATAGACAACAGGCCGTCAAGTGTAAAAACTGTACCTCTTCCTACCTCGATACTCTGACAAGCATTCCCCAAGGTTCTATCCCGGGTCCTCTTCTTTTTAATATCATTAATGACTTTCATCTCTGCATCCCAAATGCTAAATTAGTCCAATATGCAGATGACGTGATGTTTATCTGCACTGCCGGATCTCTCCCCAAACTCCTACATGCAACTCAGACTGCCTTCACCAGCACTGAGACATGGATGCTAAATAATCACTTAACCCTCAATGCTTCCAAAACCAAACTCACGATTTTTAACCCATCCAAAACTACCAAAATAGACAAGAACACTTTCTCCATATTAAGCCAAAACTCGACATCTATCAAAATAGTCCCTCATACAAAACTTCTAGGCATCCTTATAGACCAACAATTAAAGTTTGACATTCATCTTCAAACCAACATCAAGAAAACTGACCAGAAACTTGGAATGTTATATCGTCACCATCACTATCTTACCCCTTCAACAAAGCTTACGCTCTCTACCACCTACCTCCTTCCCTCTCTCATGTATGGAGCACCTCTCCTTACCAATCTACACACATCCCTTCAGACTAAACTGGCATCATGCTATAATAAAATATCTAAGTTCGCCACCAGCTCCAAATCCTCATTTCACCACTGCGATGCCTTACACACCTTGAACTGGTTAGAGCTCCCCAACTATCTCACTTACATTCAGCTCTCCACTGCTCAAAAACATATTTTCAAGCCATCTCAATGCCCTTCCCTCTCCTCCATCTTTGCTATGCATCTTCCTGATCGATCTCTAAGATCCAGTAATCATAATCTCCTTGAAGTGTACAAACTCCTATGTACTCCTGGGCAATTTCTATTATCATTCTCCCTTGCACGAAAATGAAACTCACTTCCCCCCATATCTGAACTACTCAGAACCTCTCCACATTCAAGACCCTGCTCCATTCTTATCTCTCTTCTACCTGGGAGTGCTCCTGCTCTCATCCCTCTTAACTTCTGCTTACTTACTCTCTCTAGCTTCATCCTTCTCCATTAAGTGTCCCTTCACCCTTTTTCCTTAAACTCCACATAACACTATCCTTCCTTTTTGTCTCCTCCTCCTTTTACTTTGTACATACACTTACCTTCCTTCTACCATAGATATCGTAGGCACACCATCCACATACAGTCAGAATACTTATCATCCCAAAAGGGGTGCAAAAGCTACTAATCTCACTATTTACTCAAAATCATTTTATTTCACTGTTACTATTACATTATTACATTTCTACTACTTTTATAATGTTTAATACCTTGTAAGTAGAGGTATGAGTGAGTGCCCAGCATCAGCAGCTAACAGATTTGTTTACAAAACCTACTAATGCACATTGGTATTTACAAAAGTACAAGAGCAGAAGGTTTCTGAATCAGATTTATTTTATCCATTGATCAGATTGACCTGATTCCCACATATTGACAATAACAGTGGCTTGTTAAACCAATGATTGTTATGACAGACTTTAGTTTCATATTAAGATTAATAGAGTGCACAGTTCTTTTATATATGTTACATTTACTGATATATGTTATTTTAATGAATTTCTGTAAGGGTGCAGCTAATGTGACATCAGTGTGTATATGCTAGAAGTGTGGTAGGGCAGAAAGTAGAATGCAAAGTGTTTTACATGCCTATTGCCTACCACTTCCCTTAAGATTTTTTGTTAATGCTGTAAAGGGACTTTAACTGGTGTTTCTATGTGAATGTATATTTTCAGAATTAATGTTAAATTGGGGAACATTTTCATAAGTTCATAGGTTCATGGATAGGTACTAGGCTATCAGCCCTTGGGCCTTTACAAGCCTAGCCATAACGATTCCCTGACTATTGCTATTTACTTTCCTGGACCCCTGTCTAGCAGGGCTACTGATGTGATCCCTGGAGTGAATTTCCTATCTCCAATCCAATCATCAAGGTTCCTCTTGAAGAAAGCCATTGAGGTGCTATGCCTGACATGTATGGGCAGCCTATTCCAGAGCACAGGGAGTCTCGGAACCTATCCCTCCAGCATGTTCTATTCATCGTGATGACAAAGTTAAGATCCCTGGAGCATATGGCTCAGAGGGATTTGGATTTCTTTAAGTGTAGCATGTCCAACAACTCTGGGTTTGACATGGCCTTGTATGTTAGGCAGAGATCGCCTCTGAGTAGGCGATATGCAACAGAGTATAACTGGAGTTTCTTTAGATGGTCAGCATAAGGCATCTGGTTTAGGCCTGTGATTCTTTTTGTGAGGCATTTCTGTGGTCTTTCTAGTTGTTGCAGATGTCTTGTGAGGTACATACCAAACGGGGCATTGTATTCTATAATGGGTCTAATGAGGAATGAGTACAGAAGGACAATGACCTCCTTTTTTCTGGATGAAAAGCTCTTAGTGATGAGGTGTGCCATGTAGAAGGATTTTCTAACTGTTGTGGCTATGTGGTTATCAAAGGTGACACCACTGTTCACCTGTGTCCCTAGGTCTCTTATCACACTTTCGGTGTTTAGTGTACTGCCACCTATGTGGTAGTTCACAGGTATGTGGTTTTTCCCAAAGGGGACAACTATACATTTTTTGGCATTTAACTTGAGCCCATGGCCCTGGCACTAGGCACCTGTTTCAGTAAGGCCCTTTTGTAGTATATCCACATCATTTGGGGATTCAGTCCCTTAGTGTTGGCCTGTACTTCAGAGAAGTAGATGCCAAACAAGAGTGGTCCCAGGACAGAACCCTGTGGTACACCACTTGTCACTTGTCTGGAGCTGGATTTGGAGTCGGCTACTTTTACAGTGTGTATTCTGTCAGTAATCCAGTTTGCAACCCATGGAGTGATGTATTGATTAATGTCCAGCTTAGTAAGTTTATCTATGATTCCAGAGTGGGGGATAGTGTTGAAAGCCTTGGCAAGGTCCAGGTAGGCTGTGTGAACCACGTTACCCTCATCCACGGCTCTGGAGACTGATTCGAAGAAGTTGATCAGGTTCAGGAGGCAAGATCGGCCCTTCACAAACCCAAACTGGGTGGGGTCCAGTGTTTGAAGGTTGCCAATGTCTTTGTTTATAAGTTCCATCATAATACGTTCCATGGCCTTGTAGATCAGGCTCGTCAGACTGATGGGACAGTAGTTCCCGGGATCCAAAGTGGATCCCCCCATTTTCACAGTTATTTGAATGTTGGTATCCCACAATTCCATTGGAGTGGGCAAAATTATGTTATTATACATGCAAATTTTATGTTGATTAGTGTCCAGATGTTTGGCCAGTTGTGCCTACTTTTCATGGACCTTTGTTCAGATTTTTGATGTCTCCAGGTTGAGACGTATGATTCATAGTAGATCATTAGAATTAGTCTGGAGCATAATTTACTTCATTTTTTTAGCACTGCAAGGAGGTGAAAGCTAATGATGACCAAACTCCAGCCCTACCCTGGTATTGTGGGAGTCTCACCCACTAAAACACCCCCTAACACTGGGACAATTCTAGCCTGCTAGAGATCATATCTTTACCTTGCCGTATAATAAACAGCACTGGTTCTCCATACCGCCATCAATTGGAATTGAACTCACCACTCATTGGTTTAACACCCAACTCCCCAACCCACTGCACCAAGCAGGACTCTTTGGGTGGCTTTATGATCAACCAACTTTTGTCATGACAATCTTTTGTTATGTTCTATTTAAAATTCTTTTCAGGTTTCAATTTTTAGTTGCTGTTGTGTTATTTGGATTGTGCTACTGCTTGCTTCACCCTGAGGACTGTTCCATTTGTGAACAGGTGTTTTGTTCTTCAGGTAACAGTACACAATATAGATACAGAAAATAGGTAACTACACCTAGAAAATAGGTGTCAATGCTTAATAGAGGCAAACAGTGACAGTTCGCATAATATGATTATTTTGCAAAGGCTATCAGGAACCTTTAGTAATTCTTACATGCATTTGTAATGGGCAACATGTCTGCAGGTAGAGTGAGTACATAATACCGAAAAGAATGGCTGTGCACTGAATCAGTCCATATATGAACCGTGTGCAGTGAATTACAATCTGATGGCACCGGCTAAAGTGAAATATATATAAAATTGGCATACTTAATGAATGATAGTGGACATGCACATACGCTAACTAAACAGTGTGCAGTGAATTACAGTCTGATGGCCACTGGTTAGAGTGAAATATATACAAAATTGGTATACTTAATGAATGGTAATGGACATGCACATACGCTGAATAAGTCTATATATGAACAGCGTGCAGTGAATTACAGTCTGATGGCCACTGGTTAGAGTTAAATATATACAAACTTGGTATACTTAATGAATGGTAATGGACATGCATTGAACCAGTCCGTTTATGAACAGTGTGCAGTAAATTACAGTCTGATGGCCACTGGGTAGAGTGAAATATATATAAAATTGGTATACTTAATGAATAGTAGTGGACAGGAAATAATACTGCAATGTATGTGTTATATAAGGTGGTTTACTGATCTTTCCTCCTAAGAGTTGTAGTGGCTATTGTAGGACTTACACAGCGGGCAGAGTGTATATATGAGAGGCTTAGATTATTCTAGTGGGAGTAAAAGAATGGCATTCTCCAGTTTTGTGTGGGAGTTTTTGGAGATTTGTTTCCTGAACACAGGAAATGCCAGTGAAGTTACCTACTAACTTCACAGGGCTTTTTCACATGATATACAAGTGAGGGGGATATGTCCACTGATCTAAATGTACAGTAAAACACATAAAAGTGAAAACATTTGCAATCCTTAACACTGAGTTGTACATATTCCTCATTGATACTTATAAATTCAAAGCACTAGTACAACTAAGTAGTGTTCTACCAGCCTCAGCTGTAGGAGCACATTTAACCAGCTGAAATAATATATCTTACCACAAAAATGCAGATAAATCTAAACTCCATAGACCTCTCTGAACTCACAGAATAACTACAAAAGCATGTGATCTGCAATAGTCAAAATCGTGATGCATTCTGAAAGTCCACAATCAGATATGCACTACATAGGCAAATGAGTCCTTATACCATGAATGTTACTAAATCACCTAATTACGCTCTCTTGGAAAACAGCCCAAGCATGCAGTTTGATCATAAGCATTCATCAGGGATGTACCTCCACATGCTTGTGCAAGAGGTGTGCACTTGTGGGTGGGTTGTGCAACTGCTCAGTGATAGACTTTGCTACTTATAATTGTAAAACCATGTATGTATGATTCACTGCCTCCTATTTTGCAGCTAGTGAAATGGTTATCATGTTGTAAGGATAGTCATGTGGCAGTACTTCTGCTAGTGCAGAGTGGACAGGGCCTACCTGATGCACAAATGAGACAAAATAATGTTGCACTTCCTTCACAGCCGGTATAACGAGTGGCTTTATGATGGCCTTTTTTAGGAAAACTAATGCCTGATATGACCTATCCAAAGACACTGGTATGATGACCTGTGATGCTGCCACCCTGAAGACCTCAGCCGTTAGAAGCAGAGGTTACGCAACAATGCCCCAGCTGGTATTGTGTCTGACATCTTATACTTGTTTAACTTTCAGAAGTGCTGTCAGTGTCCAGCACAGATGTGTTTCTGTTGCCTGCCATATGTAATTGATATTTACGGTGAGATAATGTAAGGAGCTAATATGTGTGGAGGAAGTGGTAATGCAGATTTTTGTCAAGGTCTTCAACATATGTGTTCCTGCTGCCTGCAGATCTGTGTGTGGTGTCTAATCAATATTTATGGTAATGTAATATAAAGGTCTCCAATGTAAGGAGCTAATGGAAATCCCTTCCGGGTGCCAGCATGCTAAGTGGTCTGTTGCCATGTGTTGCAGGGTATTATCACTGTTTAGATCTGTATTATTATGCATGGGGGTGCACACCTGCCTGTCTATTGAACAACAAGATAAGCTACATAGTTGTAATGATTTTTGGTCATATATGTTGTGCTGACCACTTTTCCCTCCATCCATCACAACTCACTGATGTGTCCATTTCTCTTTCAGCATAGACAGAATGGAATCTCAGCCTTGTAGGCTATGATAGGAGGTTAAAAACATTGACAGTAAGGCATAGTTCAGATGCATAATGCATTCTTAGAAGAAACCCAATGCAGTTTCTGGACTAGTACATCTATGGCAACCTTGTCATTCTGTCTTCACTCTGTAGGGCCAGAGGAGCAAGAAGTTGAGCAGGTGCCACAACCTCAGGTCATCCCTGTTGACATTGTAGCTGGTAAGGGCAGTAGGCAATGGGGGTGTCTCACTAGAGAGGAGTGTCAAACCCCTCAACAGCAGTTAGTCCAGCCCCATTGCTTGTAAAGGCCCAGCCATAAGTTCAGCACTTGTTGAAGCCTGTGGTAGAGAGGGAGCTGGATATATGCTTTGGTTGCATCAAATGCCTGTTGAAGCAAATAAAGATTTGTTCCCCCAGCAGGCCCCAAACATTGGGTTACAAGAAGGGGAAATATCTCATATCACTGATCACATTTCTCCATCTGCTGGTAATGCAATGGGTCACCAAAGTTTCCTTCTGTGGCAGATGGCAGCTTACATGTTGCCCGCACCCCAGCCTGGTATATTTCCTTCCTACTTAGGGCAGCCTCATACCTTGTGCATTGTGCAACCCTCTCCATCACCATTTGTCTACCGTTTTTGTGTCACCCCAGTTTGTCTGCACTATTTGTGTTTGTCTGCTTGCCCCTACACACTCATTTACCCCTCTTTCCTTACCCTGTTTTCCTGATTCCCTTCCTCATTCTCTATTTCTATATGCATGAATAGGGACTCTGTCATAGGTTCATAAGTAAATAATAGGTTATCATTCAGCAGACTATTATAAGCCTAGCCAATAACCACAGGACAGAATTAAACCCTGTACCCTGTATCTGTATGGCAAAGATCTTAACCATTATGATAAACCCTCCCCCTAAAGTGACAACATCATGGAACAGGGTGTGTTTATGCTATAAACTCTGTTGCATAGGTAAGTACTAAGCTAGCTGCCCTTGTGGAGCATTTTAAACCTAACCAATTTTTCTCGTATGTAAGAATCAAACCCTGTACCTTGTGTTTATGAGGTAAACACCTTAATCATTATAAATAACCGAACAAAGGGGGTCTAACAGTCACCAAACACGCTACAGAATGGTGAGTAGTGTAGTGTGCAGTGCAAGTCTTCAAATCCAAGTAGAAATCCAGAGATAAAACAAACAAGTTTTTATTTACAAAATAAGATTAAGCACTTTTGTCCTTACAAATCAAGGGCTTCATCAGAATAAATTAAAACAAGCTAAAAGACAGCTAAATACTATTTTCAAACCAGACACGACTTGCTTATTGGTAAATACCAAATAGTTTAATTAGTTTGGCTGAGTTAAACCTCTGAGTTTCCTCTACATTGCCTTTTAGTGTGTCCCTCTGTTTACCACCACCCACTTTTCCTTCTTTCCTTTAGATCCCTTTTCCACTTAATTTCATGCATCATAAAGGTGTCCACTTGTGTGCGCATAACTCCACTTTTTCGCACATTGCAATGGGATGTGCTACTAAGTGCACCAATAGTGATCCTTTATACACTGCTACATGATGTTTGGCTGTTTTTCTTACCACAAGAGGCTCACTAGCAGACAAAAATGCATATAGCTCTCCAGACAGATATTGCAAGATCTGTGCAATGGGGCATGTGACTGCTGCAGTTACTTATGATATGGATATATCTCTCTTGCCCTGCTATACTGAGCAACATTTTTGCTTCATGGGATTTGTGTAATTGGTGGCTGTTGCATTGTTCAGTTATTGGTAACTGAACTGAGCTATCTACTACAGAGGGCAAATGGCCTATTTTATATATATATTATTTACTTTGCTGCAAATCTCTATGAGTGTCAGCTTAAATCTCTGTCTCTGGTCTCCATTACTCCACAATTAATTGGTCTTTTCATTTTCTCTTTTAAATTCAATAAATTTAAAGTCCATTGTTGGCATTCCCTCCAGTCTGCCATTTCTAATGTTTCCTCCTAGCTTTGTTTAATTGCTGCACATCTCTGCAGCCAATTACAGTGCTGCTTCTCAATGCAGAATATAAAAACTGCTATACTGCCTCAGCAGACGTGCAGTTTTTGTGTCTGTCTAGGTTCATTCAGTGTCTGGGGTATGTTTTGTTAGTGTTAGCCATTTCCACTCACATTGGCTTTTATTTGCGGTTTGTTTTCTAGAATTTTGTGCCTGCATCGCATTTGGTCTACTGGGCTGTAAAGGCTTTTTGACAAAAGTCTGCAACTTCCGTGCTCTCCCACAGGCTAAGTATAAGACTTCAACCTTCATGTATTTGAGAGTTAACAGAAAAGAAAAAAAAGAAAAGAAAGCAAAGTTACTAGTTGTAGATGACAAGCTATGTATTACTCTTCAGAAAAGTAAAGTTGAAATATTTATGTCTAGTACACTTGATTTGTTTAGAACACTGAGGAGATTTCATAGGACTAAAGGAATACAAGACAATTTAGTCACAAGATTATTACACATTTGCCAATTCCCAGCTACATGCTGTGCTCCATTCTCAAGGAGGCCAAAGTATTTCGGTTCCAATGTAAATGTATGGTTCCTTGTCCAATCATTCAAGTTTAATTTGAAGAATGCTAAGGTGTCATTTTGTTTAGCTTACAGGAGGTGTGTTCTAGAGGTGACGTAAACAATGAGTAATACATTTGCCTCTCCAACAAATTTTATTTATGTACTGGTGGAGATTTACATCTCAAATTCTAATACTAGTGGATCATTTGACTTGTAGAAATATGGGAGCTCAAGGAAGATGAGATCCCTAATGGCAAGGATACAAGGCATAGGTACCCCTGAAACAGCCTATAAGAAACCAAGTAAAGGAATAGCACTTCCTGATAACTCAGATTATAGGCCTACAGTCTTTTTGGCAAGGAACTTCTGGTGCCTTTCCATTTGCTTAAAATGTCTAGAAAGGTGCAGCACAAAGGGGAAGTTGTATTCAATGTTGTTGTGTCTTTCGGCTTTTCCCGGTTAGGGGTCGCCACAGCGGAACTCCGGTCCGCTAATGATTGGTAGTTGATTTTTACGTGCCGAGTTACCAGCCCTGACACACAACCTTAAACGAAGATACGCCCATTCACGCATGTCTCCACGCAGAAGACGCTCTAGCTGAGAATCGAACCGGACAGCGTCTTTACTGTGAGGCGACAATGCTACCGCAGCACCACCGCCGCAGACTGGGAAGTTGTATTCAATAATTGGTCTAATTAGGGCTGTATACAGATAGATGAAAACTTCTTTTTAACTGGGTGATATACCTTTAGATATTAGCTGTGCTAATCTGAAGGATTTTCTGTCCTGACATGGTGGTCATGGGTGAGAGAATTATCGACCCAGGACCCATAATCCCTGACTACATTATTTTGAAGCAGGGTACTGCCTATACTGTATATTGAGGCAGAGAGATGTTTACAGAATATGACAATACTGCACTTTTTCACATTTAATTTTAGATCTTATTTCATACACCACTTACTTATGAGGGTTAGTTACTGCTGTAATAAATGGGTATTATTGGGAGATTTGACAATAACACCCAGTTTGTAGTGGTTCCCTATTACATGATTGAAACCTTAGGTTATAGAACACCTAAAGGTCAATCACAAAGTGTCGAAGTCTGAAAATTGTGAATGGCCATTTCCACACAGGGAAATGAGCCATTTGGCCATTATGTGGATTTTGTTCTTTCTCCGCTATAAAGTAATCTTGGAGTTGGTATATTTAGTTAGGGGGGTGTGGGGGCATAGCCCCCCACTTTATTTCTGTTTATAACATTTTTTTTTTATTTGGCCAATGGCATTGTTTCCCTGTGTGGAAACAGCCATTTTCGATATTTGATACACTGTTGGAAACTCCTGGTGTTCTGGTTGAAGAGTGATTCTCAAACAATCTGGAAATATATCGGTGATTAATAAGTATATTTCTTGGCATTTTAACCTTTCAGAGTTCTGCATTGTTTTAATTTTGCCTGACTGAATTATTTTTTTGCCTGAGCGAATTATTTTATATATTTTCTGGCACTGTTTTATGTTTCTCATCTGTCCTGAAACTGCTTCCTCCCTATTCCTGTGGTTGAGTTTATAAAACTGGTCTAACAGCTTTTGTATTATCTGATTGCTTCAAGGCTTGCTGATTTAAAAAATAGTTTCTGTTTGTAAATTCTTGCATACACTGTTGGAAACTCCTAGTGTTCTGGCTGAAGTGTGATTCTCAAACAATCTGGAAATATATCGCTGATTGATAAGTATATTTCTTGGCATTTAAACCTTTCAGAGTTCTGCATTGTCTTAATTTTGCCTGACTGAATTATTTTATATATTTTCTGGCATTGTTTTATGTTTCTCATCTGTCCCAAAACTGTTTTTCATCTCCCTATTCTTGCAGTGTTGTTATAGTTGGTGGCTTTGCAGTTGCCCGCCCCTACTGTAAATTTGATCTGGGACACCCCTCCCAGTCTGGTGTTCACTCTACTTAATACAGAGAGAACATTTCAGAAGGCTAACCCACTTAGGTTCTTAAGCTTGGATTTTTCTTCTGCTCCTCCTTCTTCTCTCCTTGCACTTTACTAAGAAAAAAAATTGTACTTTATTTTGCTTTTGCCTCTTCTTAAAAGTACTCAGTTGTATTTATTATGCTGCATTTATTACTGCTTGGTAGTAGCCTAATTAAATTGTAACTGTTATTCTAAGCCTTTAGGTTTAAGTACTTGGGCTTCAGACCAGTTGTTTTACATTAAGAAGGTTTGTGGTCTCCACTGTTGTGGCAGGACAGGTAGCTTACATCCTTCTAAGTTGGGAATTGCTGACTGAAGGCTCAGTGTCTGTTATTCTAAAAGTGTATTAGTTCTGGTTTAAGCACTTGGGCTTCAGGCCAGTTATTTTACATTAAGAAGGTTTGTGGTCTGCACTCTTGTGGGAGGAGAGGCTAGATTCTGCCCTTCTGAGCTGGGAATTTCTGGTTAAAGGATTATTGTGCCTGCTTATTTGAACTGTTTCTTTCTGAAATTAATGCGCCTTGTTTGCTGTAGCATAGACTAGATTCAGGGATGCTGATCCTAGCTTTGTTTGTATAACGTGAGCACTAATCCAGGCCATCTTTTTGGGGGAAGGTTTCCCTACACCCTTGTGGCAGGCGTGTGCAGTTAGAACTTGTTTGATTGAAGACTGCTGAAGCAGGGCTCAGTTTAGAGCTTTTTTACTGGTTAATTGGGTAATTTGTTTAAATCAGTTTGCTCGTTTTCTATTGTTATGTAAAAAAAATTGCACTTTATTCATCTGCTTTTATTGTATTTGTGTTTCTTCCTACTTTATTGCATTTATTCTGCTGCATTTATTACTGCTTGTTAGTAGGCTGATTAAATTGTAACTGTTACTCTAAGCCTTTGGTTGAAGCACTTGGGCTTCAGACCAGTTGTTTTACATTAAGAAGTTTTGTGGTCTGCACTGTTGTGGCAGGACAGTTAGCTTACATCCTTCTAAGTTGGAAGTTGCTGACTGAAGGCTTAGTGTCTGTTATTCTAAAAGTGCATTAGTTCTGGTTTAAGCACTTGGGCTTCAGGACAGTTATTTTACATTAAGAAGGTGTGGTCTACATTCTTGTAGGAGGAAAGGGTAGATTCTGCCCTTCTAAGCTGGGAGTTTCTGGTTAAAGGCTTATTGTGCCTGCTTATTTGAACTGTTTCTTTCTGAAATTGGTGCATCTTGTTTGCAGTAGCATAGACTAAATTCAGACCTGCTGAATCTAGCTTTGTTTGTATAACTTGAGCACTAATCCAGACCATCTTTTTTTGGAGAAGGTTCCTCTGCACCCTAGTGGCAGGAGTGTGCAGTTAGAACTTGTCTGATCGAAGACTGCTGGAATGGAGCTCAGTTTTTAGCTTTTTATTGGTTAATTTGTTTACATCAGTTTGCTCATTTGCTACTGTTATATTAAATAAAATACACTTTATGCATCGCCGCTTAGCAAGGGTTAAACTATTCCAGGCACCATAAGTCTGCTCTTCAAATTTTCCCTTAGAACTAGCCAGTTTTTTAGTTTTAGCACTCAAATCTGTTTCTTTGAGCCCAGCAGTTGTTCAGAACTCATTGTAAGCACTAAATAAGCTACAAATTACTACAGCAATCAACTTTCCTCACTTATCTAGAGGAAAACAGTTTTTAGTGCTTAATAAATACGCACCTATCCAGACATGTCTAAGGGTCAGCTCCTGGTGTTTTCTCCTGTCTACCTGATGAATCTGGGCATCTTGGGGCAATGCAGCAATTGCCTCATATACACAGTCAGCCCTCTCCTCCTACCACCCAACACTACAACCTGAAAGAGATGCACTTACATAACCAAAAATGGAAGCAAAGCTGTCTTCACCCAAGACTGGACTAGACAGTCAAGAAGAGAAGGTAAACACTTGCATCACACCATACTCATCACATAGTCCCTCAAAACCTACACCATCAAAACAGACACATAGCAACACAAAACACACACACCTACATTCATGGAGGCTCTCAATAAAAATCTGCTCAAGCAACAGAGACCTCCAAAGCAGAAATGCAAGCAACCACCACCCCCCAACACAACCCAAATGGCACATAGCCCACACACTCAGTGTGCCACTCAACCACAACCCATAAGGCCAACATGGGCGACCGGTGTTCCACACCAGAGGTCAATTCCTCATTGGTCAGATCCGACCACAAGCTAATCACCCTAGACATCCACATCCTGCCCCCACCCCCCATTAGGGGAAACCACCATAAAAAGTTTCTCCAAAGCCAACTTCACACTTCTTAAGATAGAAGTGGCAAACTTCATGACATCCATGCAGATGGACAATAGAGGTACAACTGCTGAATCCTATACAAATGCACTTTATAAGCACTTACACAAGTGCATAGATCTTGCTATCCCTAACAGAGCCAAGATGCTATTCTCCAAAAAAAAGAAGCCAATCTGGTGGTCCCCTGCCATAAACAAACTCTACAACAGAAGAAAGAAACTGTTGCAAAAAAGAGTAAAATCCCATGATTGCAGGAACTCCCTGGTCCGCCTCAGTAAGAATCTGAAATCCTTCATAAAATCCTCCAAAGCTAGTTACAAAAACAAAATCGCCACTGATTCTAAAGACAACCACAAAGCATTATTTAGCTATGTCAAGAATCTCAATGGCAACACTTAGATCTGCTCTGAGTTATAGCACAATGGCACTAAATATACAGAACCAACTGATATTGCTAACATCCTGGCAGATAGGTTCAGTGCTAACTTTACCCCCCTCTTACCCCCCTAAAGGGCCCATCTCTATACCGGAAGAATGCAAAGTTCCTGTAATCATGGCTGCACAGGTAAAAACCACACTCTCAAAAGCCAAAACACAGCATCCATGGGACCTGACAACATCCCAGGCTGCATTCTACACAAACTACAGAATGAACCGTCATCCCACCTAAGAACCATGTTCAATCATAGCCTCACCTCAGACTTTGTGCCCACTGAAGGGTGCAAAGTGATGGTTATCCCACTCCATAAAGGGGGAGCCACCACGGACCCTGGGAACTACCGCCCCATTAGCCTAATGACCCTGGTCTGCAAGGCCATGGAATGTATCATCATGGAACTTATAAACAAAGACATTGGTAATATTCAAACTCTGGACCCCACCCAGTTTGGGTTTGTAAAAGGCAGATCATGTCTCCTAAACTTGATAGAATTCTTTGAAGCAGTCACCAAAGCCGTAGATGAGGGTAAGGTGGTTCACACAACCTATCTAGATCTCACCAAGGCTTTTGACACCATCCCCCACTCTGGAATTATAGATAAACTCACAAAGCTAGGTATAAATCCGATGTCACAAGATGGGTTGCCAACTGGCTCACTGACAGAACCCACACTGTGAAAGTAGCAGACTCCAAATCCGACTTCAGACCAGTGACAAGTGGAGTACCACAGGCTTCAGTCCTGGCTCCTCTCCTGTTTGGTATCTACTTTTCTGAACTACAGGCTAACACAGAAGGACTTTGGCTAATGAAGTTCGCAGATGGCTGCAAACTAGGAGCCATAATCGAAACTCCTAATGATGTGGACATCCTACAAAAGGGCCTCACTGAGACAGATGCCTGGTATCAAAGCCATGGCATTAAGCTCAATGCCAAAAAGTGCATTGTCATCCCCTTTGGTAAAAACTCTGTACCCATGAGCTACCACATAGGTAGTAGTCTACTTAACACCGAAAGTGTGATAAGAGACCTTGGGACACAGATGGACAGTAGTCTCTCCTTTGATAATCACATCGCCACAGTAGTCAGGAAATCCTTCTACATGGTACACCTCATCACAAAAGGTTTCTCATTCAGGAAAAAAGAGGTCATTGTTCCCCTCTACTTGTCACTCATTAGACCCATTATAGAGTACAATACCCCTTTTGGTATGTACCTCACAAGACATCTACAAGAACTGGAAAGGCCGCAGTAATACCTCACAAAGAGGATTACCAGCCTCAAACAGATGCCCTACACAGACCGTCTCAAAAAACTCCAGCTTTACTCCGTCGCATATCACCTACTCAGAGGCGATCTCTGCCTAACATACAAAGCTATGTCAAACCCAGAGCTATTGGACATGCTCCACTTAAAGAAATCCCAATCCCTCCAAGCTACACACCCTAGGGACCTAAACCTTGTCACCACAATAAACAGAAAATGCTGGAGGGATAGATTCCTGTCCCAGAGACTTCTCATACTCTGGAACAAACTACCTATCTATATCAAACAAAGCTCCTCATTAGCACTCTTCAAGAAAAATCTTGATGATGGGATGGGAAATAGGAAATTCATCCCAGGGATCACCTCTGTGGCTCTGCTCGACAGGAGCACAAGAAAATAATTTTCTTGGGTGGCAAAAGCCAGGGTACCTTTTTGGCTAGGCTTATATAGGCCCTAGAGCCAATAGCCTAGTACCTGCCTATGAACCTAAAGGTTTGATATTTCATGATCGACCTTTAGGTGTTCTGTAACCTAAGGTTTTGATCATGTAATATAGACCCGTTTGTAGTCACCTGCAAGCTTAGTTAACCAAAGGTCCTGATTCCCTGTCTGGAAATAAGAGAAGTAGATGCCAGAGGGGTGCTGGTACCAAGTGCTACAGCATACAAAACAAGGTGCCTATATACTTTGTGGGGAGGCACCTGACACCTCAAGTATGTGGGTTTTACATTTCAGTCAGTTGTTTTTTCAACCTCACAAGGTATGACTCTTCTTTTAAGACCGTTAGCTTATTAGCAATCCCAACATGGGGCATAGTATTGAATATTTTGGCAAGATCCAATTACGCTGTGTGAACAGAATGGCCACTATCTACTGCCTGAGTGACCTTCTTGAAGAAGTTAACTAAAATATGTAGGCAGAATCTTCTTTTGACAAAATCAAACCGATGTTGGCCTATCCTGATCAGATTTTTGGTACCATAGTTTATGATTTCAGATATAATGCATTCCATGACTTTGCAAATCAGACTAGTCTGGATTATGGATCTATAGTTTCTCGGGTCCATGGAAGGGCTGCCCTTGTGTAGGTCTATCACCAGTACAGCTTACTATACTTCTGGGACAAATCTTCAGATTAGGCTCAGGTTAAACAGTTTAAGGAGGGATTCCATGGGGCATGTTTAGGGTAAATAATTAACCATCCAAGGAAGTTATTAGACCCATGGAAGTAGTATTTGTTTTGTGTTAGAGACCACCTTCAGTACAAGTTCCTTTGTGATATTATGAGGTGCAAGAGATTTGGAACTTTGTGGAATTATGATAATTGTTTGATGGGTAATATATGCACAAAATTTGTCTGTTAGTATATTTGCTTATGTCTGCTGAGTCTGATTGGGTGGTGCTATTTTGGGTATGTTCAGAACACCGCTGGGTGTTATTTCTTAGTTTTCTAATGTAACCAAAGAATGATTTATATTTATCCTTGTCTTCAAAATCTAATTAAAGCTCATAATTTGTCTTACTAGTCCTGATAGCAGCTTTTAGATCTTCACTAATATTTTTGATACAACCTTTAATATTAGGAATTTTAAATCTGTTGTGTGGTTTAAGAAGTTTTGTTTTTCTCTTTTGCTAGAGATAAGTTAAGATAGTGGACCATCAGGGTGAACTACCACTTGGTTATAATCATATTTGTCTGGGGACAAGAATTTCAGAATTCTTGTGACATCACTGATCCTGACACCAGAAAGACAACTAACTGTAACCCTGTCTTTGTCTAGTAATGAGAGTGTGGAGTCAGTGTGTCTGACAATAGAGTCAGCAAGTACTAAAACATTTCTGTTTTTAACATGGAATTTTCCAGTATTAGATGGTTTGCATTCTACTGCCTGATGACCCTTTACCATGTGTGAGTATGTTGCTCAAGTGTTGGTGGATATCTTGTGAGACCTAGCCTTTGTAATCCAAGGAGGTTTTGGCAGTGACTTTTTTACAACCCCAGCATAAGTCAGTTTAGTATGGGTGTGATGAGATGTGTGCAGTAATAAAGCCATCTTGGTGGGTGAGAGGGAGGCCTCCAAATTCCATAAGCATTTATACCTCTCACAAATTGAATTATTTGTGTCAAGTAGAAAGTCATTGAATGTAAGCATATGACAGTTCCTACACTACCTGAGAATATCAAGTGCTATAAGGATGGCAATAGAAGGAATTCAAGAAGGTTTAGTTTTCATTTTTCCGGATATGTCTTAATTTTAGTTTGTCTAAATGCTCAAGGTATACTGTTCAAATTTGGCTAAGTGTAAGAGAACTAAGCTAGAAGAAGGCATAACTAATTATGTACAGCTAAAAACAGTTTATTGCAGCCCCCCTACACACACACACACACACACACACACACACACACACACACACACACACACACACACACACACAGACACACACACATACACACACACACACACATATACACACATACTGAAAGCAACACAATTTGAACATCAACTGTTACTATATCGATAAAGAGTTCACGTTCAGCATAGAGCACAACCATAGTAATGAAATGCTAAACTAACAAGCAATAGCTGCTTTGCACAACTCAACAAAACCTGCAGAAATACAACTATGCTAAAATGCTCAACAAGCAAGATAACCAAGGCCTTACATCCTACAAGGTTGAACTGTCATTTCAAGGGTAACTATTGAAAAGTGATAACCAGCTATTGTGTAGTGTTAACTACAGCGGTGTTGTATGGAGACCACATTGTGTAAATCATCACAATATATATATATATATATATATATATATATATATATATATATATATATATATATATATATATATTTAAAAAATAGAAAACTGAAATAGCCATTTACAACCTGCTATTAGGCCAGCAGTAATTTGAACTCACAGAAAAGCAGCAAATTACCTCTCTCACAATATAATCATTAGCAATGGTCCATGATGGTCCCCAACACTGCCTAATTAAATTGAGGCCAATTAACAATATCCACTTCAATCAGCAAAATAAAGTTGTGAGATGTTAAATGACAATTAAAGCAATTTAACCTCTTTCCTATTGCTTAAATGGACTGAAGAAAGAAGTGAAATCCAGTAAGACAGTCGTCTAGTTCCAGCAAGAGCTCAGATGCACAGTTCACAGCACTCCAGCCAAAAAAGACAGCAATAGTGCATAACATGATCAATATCGAACCAATTTAAACAGCCAATCATAATACAGCTTGGTAATGGGCCAACAGCAATTTCACCTGCCGAAACAGCAACAAATTATTCTGTCTCACAAGATAATCACTATCAGTATTCCAAAATGTTTGCCAAACACTGCCAGACTATGGTATGCCTAAACATTTAGACAGCAAATGTTTTTGGAATATGCTAAAGCCAGCACAAGGGGTCATTAAGAGTACTAAACACAGATTAGGAATAATGCTGTACAACATGTCAGGTTACTGGTTCATGGAAACCTTAGTAAAGCTTTTGAAATAATTCTTTGAATCTATATGGAAAGTATTCTTTAAAACAATGCTGGACAATTGCAAAAGTTAGTGAAAATACATTCTGTGGCCCATGGATTTTTTTGCATACTGGATATCCATGCCTAAACCTTGTTCTTTGTAAAATGATAGCTCACAACATATTTTTGGACATACAATGTAAAGCACTTCAAAGAGCAAATCACATATAGGTCAGAGTGCTATCACAAAGTATGATTTTCAAGTGTGTATAAGCCCTGTTCTCATACTTTGCCATTGTAATAAATACAGCTGAGTTGTAAGAAAGTGGTGATGAGTGATTATGGATGCAACACTGATGCATATTCACTGACATGGACACATTTTTGCTATTCCTTGCTTAACAGCAACTGTCAGTGCAAAAAGATAAAAATATGAGTGATGTATAACATGTACTAGGTGAAACTGTTTTCATTTCATTATACAACCCCATAAAATGGAAGAAAAATAGATAAATAAATAGGTTAAATGATGCAAACAAATGTCTGACCTAAAGATGCATGTGTTTTAAGTAAAGCTTAGGTAGCAGAGTGAAATGTGAGAAAGACTTAGCCACCATAGAGACATGCTGCTGAAACACGTCAGATAATTGGAATAAAGCTCTCTTTAGAAATGTACAGAGTAACATGGAGCTCTTACAGAACTGTCAGCCTGAATCTAAAACAAAGATACAGAGAAGCCTGGGATATCTAAATCAGTATATTGAAATGTTAAAGTCAGAGATTATAGCTGGAATAGAAAGGAGCTGCAGTAAACCAGAAAGGCAGGAATTCAAAGATCCCTGTATTAGAACGTTTTGTATCTCCACTAAGCATCTACATAGAAAATATATAGCTAGAAAGAAGACTAACTGTCAGAGTGATTCAGGTTTTTAACCCTTAAAAATTGCTTTTCAAGTTGTACAGCTACTTGGCAGTAAGCTCAACTCAAAAGTAAAAAAAAGGTTGATATTGTCCAACATATCAGAAAGTTAAGCGTGCTTTGCACCTTTATCCATAACTAGTAAAGAAGAACAAAGTTTCATAATACGGTAGCCAAGAGACAACGAAAAGACAGACTAGGCAAGAGTATCTATAGGAAGTAAAAGTGAGCCATAAAGTTTGTGTACGTTTCTGAAAAGAGAAATTAGAAAGTAGCACTGTAGGAGAGATACTAGGTAAGCAACCTGCCTAATGAAATGTGATTCTTATCAAAACCCCCCCAAAAAACCCAAAAACTGCAGTGGTGATGCTACGGTAGCATTGTCGCCTCACAGTAAGACGTTGTCCTGTTCGATTCTCAGCTAGAGCGTCTTCTCTGTGGAGACATGCATGAATGGGCGTACCTTCGTTGAAGGTTGTGCGTCACAGCGGGCAACTCAGCACGTAAAAATCTACTGCCAATCATTAGCGGACTGGAGTTCCGCTGTGGCGACCCCTAACCGGGAAAAGCCGAAAGACACAACAAATCAAAACCCCCAAAAATTCTAATAATCAGTTGAAAGACGTGTATTTTGCAGCTGATGACTTTTCAGATACAGAGAGTGATGGTTTTCAAGATGTAAGTTTATCTTCCCATAATAGGACACAGTTACCTCTAAAACTTTAAAAGAAACCTCAAACTGTGCAGAGAATTGTAGACAAGGCAATAAATATGCAGAAATCTTCTAGGGTGGATGAAGCTTTGTCACCAAAAAAGGGAGAAAGAATTCCTGCTGCTAAATCTCAGTCAGGTACTAGAAGTCAAAGCTTCTTATACCCTTAGCATGGATGGGGAAATGAGTTGCTTCATTCAAAAGGCAACAAACCACATAAAAATCAACAACCCACACAGGCTAATACCCCTGCTCAATTATAGGCTAGTGCCAACCCCCACCCTTGTAGCTCAGCAACTGCCTCCTGCTCCACAACCTTCAGTACAGCTACCTCTGCTGCCCAGATCTCCACAGTCCTGTTCTCTACCTCACTCTTATCCATGCTCAGACAGTTACACAGAAGGCAGAGGTCTGGGAGACACAATTGCAAAAGATACAAAGGGGGACAAAGACATGGTTCTATCACAGACTATTAGAGAGGGAACAAAAACTGTAATAGGGATATGCCCAGAAGCAGACCTAATTCTCCTTGCAAAGAAACAATTAGAGAAAAATTAAGATGGTCACAGAATGAGGTCAGACAGATAAGGGAACAGGTAGTAGAAATGAAGTCTCTACCAGAAAATTTCTGGAACCAAAATCCACTTCTGTTTTTCCTATTCCTGGGGTACACACCAGTCCTAATCCTCCCCCCACTGACAACAGCGCTTTCAATAATCAGTGAATAGTTATTTCTCTTTTCACTCTGTTTGTTAAGATTAATGATTACCATATGGTTACTGATATAAAAGAAATATGCATGTTAAAGGCAACGGAAAACAGGGCCTTAAAAGGTGACCCTTCACTGGAAGCTCCTAAGGCACCTATTGCCAGTAGTGTTAATACTGCCTTGTTACAAAAGAGAGGATAAACTCAGTCCTTAAGGAAAGTGCAACTAGGTTGTGCTTTGAAGTAATTGTGGAAAACAGTTTAAAGAATGAGCCTGTGGTATACTCAGGAGCTGAAGTAACTCTAACATCATAGGGATTCTTTAAGCTCAGCAGAGCAATAAAAGTTTCAAAGAGACTAAAATTTCTACCCAGTAACTTACAGGTTATAGGTTACAAAGATGAGGAACAACCGACCTTTGATAAAGCATGGCTTAATGTTTCAGAAAATAGAAGTGAGTCATAGTGCATATCAACTGTAAACTAGGAGACAATTTCTTAATCGAAAATGATCTGCTTAAAAGTTTTAAGCCAATAACTGGCTATTTTCATGGGGTCTTATGTTTGCAGATAAATGAGCCCATTCCTTTTGAAAACAGTTTAAACAATCCTAAGCAGGTAGGATCATGCTATTAGAAAGAGAGGATGTTACGATTAAAGTGATGTTTGTAAAGTTTGATGTTCCAGATATATCAAAGCTTGGAAACTCTAGTGATCTAACCCATGGATACAGAGGGCACGATTGGTATGTGTCTCAAAACAGGAAGTAGTAAAATCTGAAATAAATGGCATAGATCTGACATTCTTTACTAGAACATAAATCCTGTTATCTCAGAATGTCATCCAAACACTGACACAGCAGTGCTGTATACTGAACACCTTACCTTCCTTGTGGAAAATGACATTCACTAGGTCATGCAATCACTTCTTCACAGAATGTAGGCAGAGGAAAATGAAATATATCCTAGCTGAAGCAGAAGTTTTGTACTTACCTAGCTCTATGTCTGCTTGGATTATAAGAATTGTCTGATGAGTGAGTTGTGTTACAGAATGCTACAAAGAAGATGCATAACCTGAAATTTTTAAAAAGTCAGAATTGCCAAAAGTTGCTCCAAATCATGATAGAAACTTAAATAGTATAAGAATCTGTGTACTCACCAGAAATGACAAAAAGCATTGCAGCACCCAGTAGGGATGATAAGGGGCTTAAACTCACCCCTGTACAAAGGTCTAGATGGTTTACCTGTGAGCCATGAACAATCTTTTTTTTCTCTTGACTCACCATTTATCGAAAATTAACTATTGAAAACTGTCAGCTGAAAATCCTAAAAAACACAAAAATTATTTTTGTAGAAGGGGCAAGTCCCCTGCAACCCCCTAATGTGGGAGCAAACCCCCAAACACACACCCCAAAATTATATATACCAACTCCAAGTTTGCACCACAGTGAAGAAAAAGGGAATAAAACCAAAAAAGTGCATCACATCTCACAAAGTACAATACACTGCAACAAAACTCATCAGAGCATTAAATTCTCACACTTAAACCACTCGACCACCAGTGCAGCAAACACCCATACGTGAATTGGCCTGGATATCCCAGGTGTGCCTGGGTGTGTGTGGATTTTAACAATAACATTTTGATATCATATAGAAGGGGGAGGATCCAGTACCCCTAACTGTGATTCCACAAGGATTGAAGTCAGGATCGACAATAACATAGGTATGCCAAATTGTGGCTGAAATTACTATAGTAATTCTAGCCAGTGTCAGACTATTCTCTTTGCGAGCTAATTTTTGGGGATCATAACGTGATCTAATTGCAGTAGGGCCAGTAGAATGTTGGAGTATATGATCAGGGAATGGATGCAGGGAAGATCATGTTCACTCACAGTGGAGGACACTGGCAAGGACGCACCTAGAACACAATTTAGAACTCTAGATGACCCATAGATCCATATGTTTGACTGCATGACTGCCAGGCTTATGATCTATTGGCTTCAAAAGGCTTTATTGTTGTAATCCCATGTTGATGTCTTTTACTTCCCATGCACATTTCAGGATAATCACTGAAAAAGTTATAAGTGACATCTGATTGTAAGGGGAAGATTACTCAATGATCATGTGACATCTGATTGTAAGGGGAAGATTACTCCATGATCATGTGACATCTGATTGTAAGGGGAAGATTACTCCATGATCATGTGACATCTGATTGTAAGGGGAAGATTACTCCATGATCATGTGACATCTGATTGTAAGGGGAAGATTACTCAATGATCATGTGAAGCACCATGTAAAGTCTGTCAGGTTGCTTTATTCTGGCACTGTTTTTTTTTTCATTAGATTCCTAGATCTGGTGTTGGCTTTTCCAGGAATGTGTTCCAAGCATAGACTTTCAAAAATAAACAAATTAGACACTGACATGTAGACCAGGCACAGGTCACTTTCAAGTAACCTATAAGAAGCAGAATATGACAGTTCATGAAGATTTTCTAATATTTCAAAGGTTCAATCCCTTTATAAATCCTTTCAGGTTGCTTGTTTAAAGGTTTCAAAATGCAGCACTGTATTCAGTAATGGGTCAAATCGGTGGTGTATAAAGTGATACGATGATCTCCCTGAAATAACTAGACATGCCTTTTAGAATTAAACGAGTTAAAGAATATAATTATCTGACTTTGGTAGTGGTCAGACTTTAAATTGCTGTCAACAATTGTCCTGAGATCTTCAATGATGCTGTCATTTTAAATTATTTGACCATTGCTTTTGTGACATAATTTACATCATTTTGCAAAGCCTTATGGTGCTGCATTTATTGTCATTCAGGTATGCATTTTTTATATCCCATCTTATAGCATTTCAGCATATTTTATTGAAGCAACTATTTTACCCATCTTGCAATCATCAGCATATTTGCTCATCTACAGCTCACTTCCACTTTTATATCTAAGACGAATACCCTACAAAGAAGAGGACCAAACATAGAGCCCTCCTGGACACCATTAATACCCCTACTGGGATAGTGATGTAACCCCACCCACTCTATTTTTACATATTTTTTGACTAAGTGCACTAGACACAGTTGTCCTTTTTTCAGTGATGAGGTGGGTGTATTGTTTGGTTAATTGTCTTGCTCAGAGTCACACAGAAAGCAAATGAAGGCAGAAGGAATCAAACTCTGTATCGTAGGTACAGGAAACAGCTCTGACTTGTTGCATCCTGGTGTTTAACTAGTGTTTTATCCATTGAATTATACATGGCTTGGCATTTAATGTTTTTAATTTGTGAATTATTCCGTTACATTTAATTGTGTCAACAACCTTAGGAATGTCAGGATAATTATCATGCTCAGTTACTCCTTCATCATGTGCTGTTGTTTCATAGGTTCATAGGTGTGTACTAGGCTAATGACCCTGGAGCCTTTACAAGCCTAACCCATAGGATTACCCTGGCATCGTGCCACCGGATTTTAGTTCCTAGTGCCTCTGTCATGTAGAGCCACTGGAGTGATCCCCGGGATAAATTTTCTATTTCCCAAGATTTCTCTTGAAGAAGACCAGTGAGGTGCTCTGTTTGACATGTATGGGAAGTCTGTTCCATAGCATGGGCAGTTTCTGGGTTATGAACCTGTCCCTCCAGCATGTTCTGTTGATTGTGGTAATGAGGTTGAGGTCTCTGGAGTGTGTGGTGCGGAGGAATTGAGATTTCTTTAGCTGTAGCATTTCTAACAGAGCTGGGTCAGACATGGCTTTGTAAGTCAAGCAGAGAGCACCTCTAAGTAGGTGATATGAGACAGAGAATAGTTGGAGATTTTTGAGTCTGTCCATATAGGGCAAGTGTTTAAGGCCCAGGATCCTCTTTGTGAGGTACTTTTGTGCCTCTCCAATTGTTGTAGGTGTCTAGTGAGGTAAATGCCAAATGGGGCATTGTACTCGATGACTGGCCTAATGAAGGAAGAGTAGAGGGAGACAATGACCTCTTTCTTCCTGGATGCAAAACCCTTAGTAATGAGATGTGCCACATAGAAGGACTTTCTGACCACAGTGGCAATGTGGTGGTCAAAAGAGAGGTTGCTGTCAACCTGTGTTCCTAGACCTCTTATAATGCCTTTTGTGTTCAGTGGACTCCCATCGATGTGGTAATTCAAGGGAACCGGGTTTTTCCCAAGGGGGATGACGGCACATTTTTTTGGCATTGAGCTTAAGGCCATGGTTCTGACACTAGTCGTTGGTCTCATTGAGGCCTTTCTGTATGATGCCAACATCACTTGGGAGAGTTAATAATAGCTCCCAACTTGCAATCGTCTATGAACTTTGTCAGCCAGAGTCCCTTCTTGTTGGCCTGGACTTCAGAGAAGTAGATGCCAAACAGGAGAGGACCCAGGCCCGAACCCTGTGGGACTCCACTCATGACTGGTCGATAGTCTGACTTGGAGTCAGCTACTTTCACACTGTGGCTTCTATCTGTGAGCCAGTTTGCAACCCAACTAGTGATATAGGGGTTGATGTCTAGCTTAATGAGTTTTTCTATGATTCCTGAGAGGGGAATGGTATCAAAGGCCTTGGCCAGTTCAAGGTAGACTGTATGAACCACCTTGCCTTCATCCACAGCTCTGGTGATTGACTCAAAGAAGTCTACCAAGTTGAGCAGACATGATCTACCCTTCACAAAACCAAACTGTGTAGGATCCAGAGTTTGGAGATTCCCTATATCTTTGTTTATTAGGTCCATGATGATGCATTCCATAGCTTTGCATATCAGACTTGTCAGACTAATGGGGCGATAGTTCCTGGGTTCTATAGTCACTCCTCCCTTGTGGAGAGGGATGACTGTAGCAGTGCGCCATTTGGTAGGGGCAAAGCCTGAGGTGAGGCTGTGATTAAACAGTGCACACAGGTGAGGTGCCAGTTCACTCTGTGGTTCATGTAGAACACAGCCGGGGATATTGTCAGGTCCCATAGAAGTTGTATTCTTGGCCTTGGACAGTGCTATTTTAACCTGTGCAGCAGTAATACTGGGCACCTGGCAATCTACTGGTATTGTGATTGGTCCTTTGGGGGGGAGGGGTAAAGTTGGCACTGAATCTGTCAGCCAGTATATTGGCAATATCTGTTGGCTTGGTATAGGAGGTACCATTGTGCAGTAGCCCAGAGCAAATCTGGGTATTGCCATGGAGATTCTTTACATAACTATAGAAGGCCTTGTGGTTGTCTTTACTATCTGCTGCAATTCTGTTTTCATGGCTAGCTTTAAAGGACTTGATGAGGGATCTCAACCTTTTGTTGAGGCTGATAATGGAGTTTTTCCAGTCTTGGGACTTCACCTTATTCTGCATCAGTTTCCTCCTTCTGTTGTACAGTTTGTTTATGGCAGGGGACCACCAGATTGGCTTCCTTTTTTTTTAAGGAGAGAGTTTTGGTTCTATTGGGTATGGCGAGATCCATGCATTTGTGTACGTGTTCGTACAGTGCATTGATGTATGATTCGGTGGTCATGCAACTATTTTCCATTTGCATGGGTGCCGCGAAGTTAGCCACCTCTGTTTTTAGGAGCCCAAAGTTAGCTTTGGAGAAGTTTTTCATAGTGGTTATCTTTGTGGGGGGGGGGGGGTGGATTTCCAAGGTAATTTAGTTTGTGGTCGGATCTAACCAGGGAAGAGCTGACTATTGGTGTAGAGCAATGGTCACCCATGTTAATAATGGCCAAGTCAAGGATGTTGCTACCTCTAGTGGGGGTAAGAATGAGCTGGTCCAGGGCATTGGAATTAATGAATCCCAGAAAGTGTTGGCCAAGTGTATTAGTACATGAGTAGTTTTTCCAGTTACTGGAGGGGTAGTTGAAGTCACCCAGTATGAGAGTGCTAGGTTGGACCCTAATATTCTCCAGCCTGCTTAGGAACATGGAATGTGAGTCTTGGGACATGGTTGGAGACCTATAGCAGGCTACGACCTGAATCGCTGTCTTACTCAATGTTAGCTCCACCTGAAGTATCTCAGATGCATTATGTTGGGCTATCAGTCTGGAGGTGTGCACATCCTTTATGCATATGGAAACAGCACCATCTCTGGAGCTTCGGTCCAGGTTCTGGGGCCGAAAGGTGTGGAATGAGTTATATCCTGGTAGTGCAGGGGTGCTTTCTGCTGCCTTGAGCCAGGTCTCTGTTACAGCACAAATGTCTATGTTCTCCATTTTAAGGAGTGCTTTGAGTGTATGCATTTTGATATTTAGACTTCTAGCATTGAGCAACATGAGCCTCAGATTGCATTTGTTTGTAGTTGTTATGGTGGTAATTTGGTCTTTGGAACACTGCCTAAAAAAGGCACTATAGGGGTGGCAAGAGCCTTGGCCAGTATCTGGAAGCCCAGGGGTGACAGATGCAGGCCATCTCTGGCAAAGCATCGAGGTTTGTCATTCATGTAATCCCAGGCAGGCAGATACTGGATCCCCTTAGAATGACTTGTCATGACACAAGATTCAAGACATCTTCAGAAGTTAGTCACCTCCCTAGGTTACTGCATATGTTTATTGTAGACTTAAGTACTTTAATTAATGCATTTTGGTCTGTGAATATGTGAAGCCAAAGTTAGCAGAATGCAGATAGTAGAAATGGAAGGAGTTTGGAAAAATGAAATACTGAGTAAAAATTAGGTTGTGAGATGGACCAATGAGTCCTGCAGAGCTCTACACAGTGTTTGACATATCCTTGGATCTTCCCTGAACTTTTTTGTTGGAAATTAAAGTGACTGGAAGTGAATGTAATGAGGGCATTGCCTTCCTGCTGAATCAACAGTTCACCATTCAACAAACCAGATGACAGTCTGAGGATATACAAGAAAATCCATCCAGTCCAAAAAATGCTGCTGTTGTGCATCCAAGAACCAGAATTTGTGTCAAGTGGAAATGTATTGAAAATAAACAGATCAATGAGTTGAGCTTTTGTTCTACTCTGTTAAGAACTTTATTAAAATTAAATACATTGACAACATTTTGGTCTAAATAACCACTATAATCACATGACAAATTAAAACCTCCCAGTTCTTAAAGAGACAGTCACCCCAAAAATGCTAAAATATCATAACTTACTGATTAAAATTCAAAACATGTAAAATAAACTTTTTGTGACATTAAAATACAACCATGGTAAAAACAATTCACATGTAGTGAAATGTAGCCAATGAGATATAAGTTTAGTGCCTTTAATTGCTAGACACTATTAACAGAAACATATTCATTTGACCCTGAGGGCTGAGAGGAATTTAATAACAGCTACCAATGCAATTCATAGTATTCCAGCCTTTTCTCCCATCTTCCACTTCTCTCAGAAATCTATACCCTTTCCAAAATAAGAAACAAGAACTTTTGAAAGTTAGTACATGCCTTTGAATGTTTACTTAGGGCATTTTGTGCTCACCAAAATGAAGTCAATGTATATAGTTCCGATGAACTTCTTAAAACAGTAGCACAAAAGCTTTTAATTTTCACTGGACACAAATTCAAATTGGTTCTTGGAAAGCACAGCAATGGCATTTTTTGGATTGTTTGTTTGATTATACTTTGAGGCATTTTTTTATTACTAGTTGTCTAGTTTGCTTTGAGATGTCTTCCCAGAAACTATTTGAAGCCTCAGCTGGAGCTACGATGAGAACTAAGATGAGTTATTCTGATTCCAGTGATCTGTCACTTCTTGTTAAGCTACTTTCCCAGCTGGTTTTATAACTGAATAGGGAGAAGATAAGTCAAGAACCAAATGGTTGTGATACAATAAGCCAAGTCAAGGAAAAATGCAAGAAGCAATCTACAAACAAACAAACAAACAAAGTGAAAATAGGTTCTTACAACATGATCCCCCTAACCACTTAGTAACAGTCAATTAACTCATAGTAAAACAGCCTTGCATGAGTGGTTGGTAAAGGAACCTATATCAAATACTACAGATGGGTCTATAAACGGTAATGATACACTGATAGACAAACCTAAGTGGTTTGAAAAGCGTTTATACAAATTTAGGAATTTGCAATTTGACAATGTTTTTTATGAGACAGAATAGCAGCATGCAGAGTCCCAAAAGGTTTGAGGATGTAGAAGTTCCCAGTGGTACTCAGTAAAGTTCAGTAATGCACAGTGAAATACAGGAATTTTTTGACAAGACCTAAATGATACTTATGGCTCTTGTAATCAGAGAGTGACAGATAGTTGCTTAAATTAACTACTGACATTGACAAGTTGCAAATTATTTTGCTAATGCCCTTTTGTTCTCTCCCCATTGAAAATGAATTTTAGCAGATTTTGAATATAGTCAACAGTAAGTGTATCACTATAAGGAAGAGAAAATGTTGACACATGACAGGGAGGACTATAAAAGGAAAAAAAAAAGCATACCCTAATCCAATAGGTATCAGAACCAAGAAGCCAGTTTCAACTGATGAGGTATCTTGGGTGGGAGACAAAGCAACCACTGGGGCATATGATGAAGAGGATGATACCTCTGAAAACAAAGTTTTATAGAACCCAAATTGTGGAGGTTCAGAAGCACCAGACTAATACTGCATTCAACATGGCAGAAAATGCCTAAGACAACAATGGTTATCACACCAGGAAATTGTTTTCTAAAGAAAACAGGAAGAAAGGCAAAAGAAGGAGCAGGATTCAGAAATGCTGAACGTTTCAACAGCAGATATGGTGGTGGTAAATGCTGCAACTGCAACAGCTTGAAATTTTACAGTTTTAGTTATATGAATAATAACAATAATTTTGTTAATTTATTTTTAAGAGGTTTTATCTTTATTCCCTCATGTTGGATGAATCTAGTTGACACACCAATTTAAAATTGCTTTTCAAAAGGTGATGACAACTATCATGATATGACAATTTTAAAGAGTTCAAGTATATTTAATCCACCCTTTGCACATCCCATATCTACATATGACATATAATGTAAAACTGATATCAAATGTTTGCACATAAACAATAAGTGTTTTTTTTTTTGTTTGTTTTTTTTTAATTTAACAGACAACAAAAGGAGATTGTTCAATTCTTTATCCAGAAACCTAGACAACAGAGGATGGGTGGTCATGATGAACAATCATGACTACTGTGGTAAAATGCTTGACTATCTACAGTATATGGTAGTACTTATTTTAGATCAACCTCCAGAAATGAAAGTTATTATGCTTTTAGTAGTACTGGCTCCTGATAGAATGAAGTTGTACATGAATTTGAATTGTCTCCAAATTTCGTCAGTTTTCTCAAACCTGACCAGCCAGTCATACCAGACATTTTTGGAATCCCCAAAACACATAAAGACCAGAAAGATCCACCACTACGTCTAACAGTGGCTTCTGCAGAATCCAAAACTGTGCCTTTGGCTCTGTTGGTTGACATCTAATTAAAAAATAAGGATAAAACACACACGTTAAGGAATTCATGGGATTTATATTGAAATTGTCAACACTACATGCAGCTGTTACCATAGATGTGAAGGACTTTTTTGGTAAAATGCTATGTGATTGGAACATATTGGTTTTACCAGGCTATCAGTATGATATGTCTCTTTCAAATGAGGACATTTTCACTATTTGAAAGTGCATAGATACATTGTTAAAAACAATTATGTGACCTTTGAAGGTGAATATTTACAACAAATAAAAGAGGTGGCCATGGGAGCCTCCTGTGCCCCTGTGCTTACCAACATTGTAATGTGGTACTGGGAGAAGTATTTTGTGTTTGACAGTGAATTCTGACCTAGCATTCTTCTACATCTAATATTTTTGGTTAATATTTTTATTTTGTGGACAGATTCCTCTGCTAAGTATGATGACTTTTTTTAGATATATTAATAACACAGTAGACGTTCTTAGTTTTACATGTGTAACTTATTCCAATGAAACACAAGAAAACAAACTGCAAAATCCCAAAGAATAAGGCACCACATCTAGAACAACAAATTAATTTATTATAAAGTGCTTTTTGTCCACACCAAATAGTCGAACCTCATCAGATACAAGTACTTCATTCACAAGAAACAGTTTAAATAATCCTCTCAGTAAGTCACATAACATCCCAGCTAAAATATTTAAAGTGCTAGTCGCATCTATTTAAGGAATAACAGCATATATTTAAAACGACCATGTTAATATTTCTAAAATCCACAATTACACTAGTTAAAATAAAAATATGTCAAACTTCTGTCCAACAATTTAATAGAACAGTAAGTATGAGTATAAAACTTAAAAAAATGTAAAAGTATATTTAGGGGAAAGGTCCCCAGTACTATCTCATTATATTTTTAAATTTCAAAATACACATTAGGGAATACATATAATTGAGTCCTGGGTAGTTGCAGGCATTTAAGTTCTAGTCTTTCGAGTTCTAACTGGATGGGGCCTCCCCTAGGATTCTGTGCCACCTGATCTATAACTCGAAATTTAAATGTGTGTTCAGGATTCATAAAGATATGAGTTTACATATACAAAGTACAGCTTTTGAAAGTGCTTTGACCTGCAGGTATGCTGTTTTTTCTGACTCCAGATGACATGATTACTAGTATAAGGAAACTGTCTGTTCATGAGACCTATGAAACTATGTATTACATTTACATTTCAGGATATCAGGATATTGTAAGTTTTGCTAGAGGAAAATAACTTGGAAAAAAATGAAGACCTGAAAGAAAGAGGTGAAGTTTTTATGTGGTCAGTACCTGAAGTATGCTGGCATGAAAGACTAAATATTTCAATTTAAGATTTAGAGACAAGCAAACAACTGAAGAATATACCCACTGAAAATTTCAATTATGATTATGTTGAAACAATGTCAAATGAATTGGTAATAATTTGTTTTATTAGCTGTTAGTGACTGTTACATTGTTATATAGTAAAGTCAGATATAAATTATAAGTATGAGTTGACTGGAGGGAAATATCAAAAGGATATGCTTAACAAGAAATGCTATAATGACTGATTTATCCTAAAGCAAAGCTGAATAAGTGTCAATTTTTTGGTGGGGGGGGGGGTCATTTGCTATTTGTAATTACCATGGCAATATGCAATTAATCTTAGACTGAAAATATGAAAACCCAGCTACCTTGATAAAAAAATCCATATACTGGCAGGAGTCATATATAGTATTTGCCCATTCTGTTAAGAGTAATATGCAACATTTGACAAATGTACAAATGATGGTTTAGTTAAATGGGCATGTTTTCTGACATTTTAGAACTGTGTTACTGTACTGTTTACTCAGTAATAAGCCAAAGATAAGAATAAGAGTAGCGTTATGCTGTTATTACCTAATACTAGTGGCAGGTATGGTAAAGCAAAAGTCTGTAAAATTCTTCAAATTATAGTTCAGCTTATTGTCATATTAGTTATGTACAGAAATAAAGCTGATCCAGTTTTTTTCTTAAGAAGAATACATATAATTGGACCAATGTGAAATATTGTGCCTTGGACTAGCTGACATGTTTTACTAGTTTATTAGCAGAGTGCTACATAAATACATATTTAGTTACTGAATTAGAGATGGGGAGTCCGTAGTCTGAGTGTCACCTGTGTCGAAGCCTAATGACAAACATGGAACACAGACTCCATTACATTTGTCTCATAAGCTATTATATCCACCATGACTCTAACTGTTTTTTATATACACTCAAACATGATATTTTCTGATGTATTGAGGCAACCTACTCCACAAAGCTGCAAAGCTGGTATTAGCTTAGAGATTATTAGATTAGAAAAAAAAAAAAAAAAAAAAAGTATTTTTTTTTTGCTTCTAACAATTTTTATCTTGTACTGTATCAGTTGTATCCTGTGTACTACTATTAAGTATGTATTTTGCATTCTGTGTATTACTATTATGTATTTTCTCTCTCTGTATTTACTTTGATTTTCTGTATTATTCTAGAACTTTTCTCCTCAGGACTCCATTGAAAACGGGCTCTTCATGGCCCAATGGACTATCCTGGCAAACAAACTGCAAATAAATAAATAAATAAAATTAGCTGAATCATAAAATTTCTTTTGCTCATCTTAGTAAGTAAGAGATCAAACAATGAGTAATTATATCTGACTGTTTTCACACTAGTATTCAGTTTCAAGCCCAGAGATACTTTTAAAGTTGCACTATCAAGAGCCTTACAGGTCTTCCACTGATATCACAATAACTGAAATTACAAGAAATTAGAGAAAATACATAACAGTAATACACAGAATGCACTGGAAAGTATTAGGGTACAACCCAACACTCTAATAATGGGCGATTTCAGCTACCCCACCATTAACTGGGAAAACTACTCATGTACCTTCCCATACTCTGGAACAGACTACCTATCTATGTCAAACAGAGCTCCTCATTAGCACTCTTCTAGAAAAATCTTGATGATTGGATGGGAAATGGGAAATTCACCCCAGGGATCACTTCTGTGGCTCTGCTCGACAGGGGCACAGGAAAATAATTTTCTGGGGTGGCGAAAGCCAGGGAACATTTTTTGGCTAGGCTTGTATGGGCCCTAGGGCTGATAGCCTAGTACCTACCTATGAACCTATGAACAAAGTGTCAGTAGTGAAATATTAATATATAATCCATATCATTACACGAAGGGAGTATTTTTGTCAATTTCTTTTGGACTTCTTCAAGCAACTTTAGTTCACTTTTGCTATATCCACAAAATGAAAGATTACTTGTAATATCAGATAAATTAAAGACTTAAAAAGTAATCAAAATCAAACAGTCCCTGGTTGACATGGTCTTAAAAATAGCCCCATTTGATTAAAATCCCTATTTCTGACACAATGCACATTCTCTACAAATGAGAATTTGTTGTTGCTCAAGATTCCAAGGTCCATTATTACTTCAGTTTCTTCTGAAACAACAATGTTAAGCCTTGCATTTCTATACAGTAAGGTTGAGGTCCAGTTTAACCCCTGTATTAATATTGTTTCAGTATTAATTGATTTGTTAATGTCATTGGTAGAAGACACTACAGTATTAATCATTATGTCATAAGCATACTTGGAAATGCAATTCTTTGATGTGACTGATAGTAAGATAAGACAAGATTAAATAAGACTGGGCCTAAGATCAAAACTTGCAATATGCCTGTTTTTGTGTTTGTTCAATTTGAGATATGACCTAGCAAGGTCAACCTTTGAGATCTGTTACTTAACAATTTATTTACCCATCTGATTATATAGGGGTATAATTGATGTGTTATTAAACTATGTATGATATGTGTAATACCTTAGCAAAATTCAAATACATTATGACAATAGTAAGCCCCAAATTTAGCAAAACACATCTAGGATTACAGAACTCCACTAGACTAGTCCATACAGACTTGCCTTCAAGAAAGCCATAATGTCTGAGTCAGTCTGTAATTTGTAGTCTTTACTTGTCTTGTTTC
Organism: Protopterus annectens; assembly: GCF_019279795.1. NCBI lineage: Eukaryota > Metazoa > Chordata > Ceratodontiformes > Protopteridae > Protopterus > Protopterus annectens. The sequence goes on along the minus strand of NC_056733.1, from coordinate 1,891,096,657 downwards.
AAGGCATCTATCAAGCACCTTTCAAAACATTTTCCAGTGAAAGATGTAAAGCTAATAGGATGGTAATTCTATATCAACTCACTTTTTCCCATTTTATGATTAAGGACTACATTAAACAGTGACATTTCTTAGAACCCTATCACAACACAAAATTGTAATAAACAAGGTGACAAGAGGGTCCATCAAGATATCGTTAAGTGTCAAATAGATAAAAACAATTTGCCATGGCACATATTATGTATTAGTATGCAATATAACATAACTAAGCCAACTAAAACTTGCATGATTAATTATTACATTGACTCATTTATAAAATATACAGAGAAATAATTAATTCCTGGGAACAGAAAGGATTTGTTGGTTTTAATGTATCAAAGAACTAAAAGTTCTGGATATGCAGACAATAGAAACAAATATACAAAATTCCACAACAAGATTGGCTAACTATGCAAAGCATTCTGATGTATTCGCAAGATTTATGCAGAATAATTAGTCATTCTTCATTTTAAAAATTACCTAAACTTATGAAATACCTATATGAAATCATATATAATGATTATGACATGGGAAATAGTATTTCAAAATGTTACAAGATATTGATAAATTATAAAACAACACCCAAATCCTCATAATTGAAATTATATAACAAAAGGACACTCATTACAGTTAATTAAAAAAATTAAATAAAATATTTTATTATTAATAAAACATACATCCTTTACACAGTACTGGAAAGTTTTTAATTGGAAATGCTTGCACAGAGCATTCTTAACGCCAGACAGAATTACTAAAATTAATTCTTCCACAATGGGAATATGTTGAATGTGTGAGCAAATATACAATGCAGACTGGAATCACATTTTTTTCGACTGTGTTAAAATTAAGCCATTTTGGAATGGTATTAAAAACTTTTTACAAGCTTTATTTAATGAATCATTTAACTTATCTAAAACTCTAATATTATTAAATGTGTACGAAGGTCCTCATTTGAATGAGTCAAATATGTATCTCGTATGGACAATACTTGCAATCTCAAGGAAGTGTATAACAAGAAGATGGAATACAAACAGAACACCAACTTTGGAAGACTTCTACAACCTACTGAAGACCACAGCATTGTTGGAAATTAAAATTAAAGAATTAAGGATATATCCTTAGCCATTTATTAACAATCCTTGGAAAAAAAGTCTTATCATTGACTGACACTTTACAATAACTGAGCAGATACACTCTGATAAATGGATTGTTATACCTATAAAGTAATTGTATATATTGAGCTCGGTTATAATGTCAGGCTGATGTAAATAGTGTACATAGTTGTTAAGATGTTATATACAAATATATGGAATTTATTCAACTGTATTTGAAAAATAAAAAAAATTTTGAGGAAGATATCATTAAGCAGATATATAAAATACCTGAACAAATCACCAGGTCCCATACTAGAATTCTTCTATACCTTAGATACTGAGAAACTAGGCACATTTACTAACAACAGGGCAAACAGAACCAGTTAAATCATAACTGACACATGAATAATGTTGTGTCTTTCGGCTTTTCTCGGTTAGGGGTCGCCACAGCGGAACTCCGGTCCGCTAATGATTGGCAGTAGATTTTTATGTGCCAAGTTGCTGGCCCTGATGCACAACCTTCAACGAAGGTACGCCCATTCACGCATGTCTTCACACAGAAGACGCTCTAGCTGAGAATCGAACAGGACAATGTCTTACTGTGAGGCAACAACGCTAACTCAGCACCACCACCGCAGTGTTGTCACATGAATAATAAAGTTTGTCACATGAATAATAAAGTTTGAATTAAGATCCATCCATCCGCAACCCATTTTTCCCATTTTTGCACATGGGTCTGGGGTGTCACTATGAATTAAAATGCTTTTTTATAATGGCTGACTCTTATTTTATGAGAATTGACATACTTGTAAAACGTTTCTTTTTCTTGTCAGCCTGACCTGAAAGAAGTTCCTTATATTTGTAGTTTGCATTTGCTGTTGCATTCTTTAAGTTCCTGGTGCCTGAGTTTAGACTAATTTTATTTGATGTGTTACTATGTTTGTATCTGCATAATATCCGTACCATTTAACCATGGATAGTTCACTTCATCCTGACATTCTACGACAGTTTTTGGTGCACACTTTCTTCCAATTTACTTTCTTGAAATATGTTTGTCTAGTCTTAGTTTGCATATCTCTAGCATTTTGACCCAGCCTGTTTGACTATTAAAATTACATAAATTAGGCCTGCTGTAGATATTACTTTTTTGTTTGAATTCTTGAAGGTCCATATTTATGTCATCAAACACCAGGTCTACTGACTGAGGCAATAAGGCATTATGGATATCAAACCAAATGGCAACATGGTAAGAATTCTCTAGTAGCTACAGAGAAATGGTATCATGCACAAGCCTCAGACTATTTATTAGGACTAAATCCAGTATATTGTTAACTCTTGCAGTAAAGGAAATCAGCTGGATAAAATTATTAGTGCAGATTAGGTCCAGAAAACTCAGATTTACAACGGGAATCATAATAGATACACATTCTGTATGTTGATAATTAAAAAAAGAGAGGATTGTGGGACTGCCTCACATGGAAGAAGGCAATGTCATTAAAAAACTCAAGTGTTGATCTTAATTCATACTGGGTTGATGGCAGCACATCACTAATCTAATAGTTGAAAGGTTTTAAAAAAGCTCAAAGATAGGAAGAACAATAAGTTCTATGACATGATCCAAATAAATTACTCTACCTGAAATAGACTTGAGGAGAAAGGTAGCTGACTACCACCACTAAGGGAAGAAAGAAAGTAACATTTAAATTTCCTGAAGTCATACAGAATAACCTTAGAATAAGAGATAGAGTAGCTTTCTTGGCTTCATATTTAATATTAATGAGAACTACACATGCAGGTGCACGCATACAGACACATACGTGCGTACGCGCGCACACACACACACACACACACACACACACACACACACACACACACACACACACGGGTCTACTTTAGATAATGGAAATGTCACTTACCCAACTTTTAAAACGTCGAGACAAAAGCACCGAAAAGCCACATAAATGAACACTTACATCACAGACAAAAAACTACAGGTAAGTAACCATTTGGCCGCACCACAACAAAACAGGAAATCTAAATCACATGAAACCTGCACTCCCCTAACTAAATATAACCCTGAAATCGCACAACAGTGGTGAAAAGGAGAAAGTTCACCATGGTGGACAAGTGGTTACTTACCTGTAGTTTTTTGTCGGTGATGTAAGTGTTCATTTAACTGGATTTTTGGTGCTTTTGTCACAGTGTTTTAAAAGTCAGGTAAGTGGCATTTTGATTAACTAAAGTAGACCAATATACACACAAATGACATTTGATTAAAGGTACCCTGGACTGAAGGAAAACTCAGTAGATATAGATGACCAAAAGTACATTTTACTGAAAAGTCATTAGTCATTCCATCAAAATTCATTGTAAAACCCTGCAAAAATATTGTTTTTGTATTTTATTTTGATTTTCAGTAGATTAGTAATTAGTATACTTGTTATCAGTGGAATGTGTTCTAGTAAAATTTGCTTTTGTTGGAAAGACAAAAGGTCCTTTGGTCCCATGGAACTTGTTTTTTACCCATTTATTTATTTAGTTTGTTATTTTTATCTTTAACAGCAGTTATGTTTTCAATTACATAAGGGATGTTTCTCCTTGTCTCTGTAGTACTCAAACATACTCACATATTTTTAAGTTTCTACAATTTTTTCTGCAAGTACATGAACCATAGCCTGTGGCTGGATGCTGATGTCATTGTTTATGAACAGCATGTTATATTTGCAATTTTTCCTTTAACTTTTCTGATATAATTAAAGAAAACCTTATTATTGCTTTCAAACTTTGAGAGCAAGTTAAGTTATTTGTTAAACTATTGGCTGTAGAATATTTGATAAGAAATGTAAATACTTTCTGTATGTTCTTTTACCTATATACGTTTTATGACTATAGTATTTGTTGAAAGCAAAGTAGTACTTCTTTTTTCTGTTATACCTGCTATTAATGTGATTAACCCACGGTAACGTTGCCGCCTCACAGTAAGACGCTGTCCGGTTCGATTCTCAGTTACAGCATCTTCTGCGTGGAGACATGTGTGAATGGACTTACCTTCGTTGAAGGTTGTGCATCAGGGCTGGTAACTCGGCACGTAAAAATCAACTACCAATCATTAGAGGACCAGAGTTCCGCTGTGGCGACCCCTAACCGGGAAAAGCCAAAAGACACAACAACAACCTGCTATAAAAGTGATTCCACCAACTATTTTATTACATTTACCTGTATCTTTATATCTTACGTGTATATCTTCATAGATGCAGGAATTAAAAATATCATAATGCTCAGTGATAATATCCTGAGAAGACTTATTTGTATCATAGGATAGTATCACAGTCTGTTTTCACAAGACTTTCATGAGTTCAATATTTCTGATAAAATAGCTGTGCTCAAAAAATAAACTTTATTAAATAAGAAATTACTGGGCATTTGAGTCACCATCCTTGAAACAGGAGGTACAACACTTGTACTCGACTCAACATTGCAGTTAAATACTGTTAAATTTCATCTCATCAACTCTATGTTTCAGTGAATTTTCATTCAGGCAAGGGTTCAGGCTCTTCGCAATTACTCACAAGCAAGTTTATGAAATATGCACAAGACTCATTTGTTTCTGCTGCAATCCTCCAAATAACTCAAGTCAACAATTTATTCATCTCCATCTTCATTGACTTGCCCACAAAAATTATTTAACAATGACAAATCTTTTTGAGGTAAGGAAGTTCCTACGGGAAAAAAATTTAAGCTGCATTTTCCAGGCAAGTTGCACGTTGTATGGAAGTGCATGACCATTTTCTTCAACTCAGAAAATGAATACAAGAATAATTTGAAAGTTTTTGGAATTATTTAACTGCTGTAATCCTTCTCCTTAGAAATTATTCTTTTTGACTTTCTATATATGCTTGCATTTTAGACAGTTTATAATAAATCAGCTTATGTATTTTTCTCTTTTTTATGAAAATATATGTTGTATCTTTTCATTTTCTATTTCACATTCATATCTTGTATTTTTTCAGTTGTGCTATATTACTGAGTTATATTTTTGAATTAAAACCTTGGAGGAGAGGTATGTTAAAATGTTCTTATTGTCTATGTAGTAGATATGTAATTTTCAGTAATGACAATATTCCATACTATTTTAAATGCTAACAGAATGCATAATACTTCAAGAAAAAATGGATATTTAGTCACATACTACATAGACCAGAAGATGTTGTAACACTACATGAAACCAGCTTATAAGACTGTCAAATCAATTATATCCTAAATAAATATACTTAAGGAAAATGAAATGCAAATGATGGTGACACAAAAATGGTGTGCAGATTCTTTTGAAACTAACTTGTCCATATGTATTGTTTAATGTCTCCACAGGATTGTGAGAAAGAATACTTAAGTGAAAGCAATGACATCACAAGGTTTACAACTGGATCATTTTAAGCCCCCTTCTGTAAATATAATGCATTTTCCCATTGTTTCAGAAGGATTACGTCATCTTAATAATTTGCCAGTCATTTTAAGAGAAGACTAGAATGCTTCTCCTAATTTTCATACTAGGATCTGGGTCCTCTTGCTAATAATTCCTTAGCATTTGACAATCATGTCTCCAGAGTAGTTCTGAAAGAGGTTTATCTGGCCCATCTGATTTCAAAAGGCATCTCCATTCAATCCAAAGAAGTCTTAATTCCCTTTGCTCACATCTTATCAGACCCATTATTGAATATAACATACTTTTTCATATGGACCTGTGATCCCATGAACATATAACACAATTTGAGGGACCTCAGAGATTCATAACTAAAAAGATCAGTGGCCTAAAAAAATCTTAGTTATTATGAGAGACTGGCAGCCCCATTCTCTGTTCTCAGTCTCTTACAGATTCCTCCATGGGGATCTATGTCTAACCTTTTGT
>NC_056733.1:1891005621-1891085621 GCF_019279795.1 Protopterus annectens | reverse complement strand
GATTTGTGTTGAAATACTTATTAAAAAAAATCCTGAAATTATTTTGTTTCTCGGTATTATGGCTTTGTCTTTGCTTAACTATAAGGAGACCCATGGTGTATGAATTGGTGTCAGACCATTTGAGGGTATTATGTGTATGAACAACAATCTGTTACATCCTGGGAAATAATGAAACCACACGGTTTATGGAGTTGTAAGGCATTTCTTTATTAAGAGCCTCCAGGTGCGCACCCATGCTACATCTCACAACTTCTGCAAGTCATACATACACCAGAACCAAAAAGTTACCAGAGAATACAGAACCAACAGTACATGTTGAATTCCCCACAGCGCCCCTACAGTACAACAACCACATTACCAGCCTGAATACTACATTCCTCCCCTTTTAAGCTAAGACACAATTCCCTACATAAGCAAAACTAGGGAGCAAGTCCAACAATGCATTTAATCACTTACTTCTAAATAACAGGCTAGTTATTAACTGGTTACCATACAATCTACTATTTTTGGTCTGGTAATCTATACATGCACTTTTGTTAACATTGATAGTCCTTCAAGTAACTAGGTTTAACCAGCACACGCTTAGAACGGCGCAGTGGTACCACCTTAGGTGACTCCGGTGTCACAGTTACCACTTCAGGTATCGGTGTGTCCTTCCCTGGAACGGTTGGATCCTCGGGAACCTCTCCTTCCACGTCCCGGCGGTCTCCCTCGATTGGCTATCCTCCTGCCACTGCGAGCCCTGGTTCCGAACTTAACGGTATTTCCGAGGCCGGCAGTTCCATGGCGTCCTTCTTCTGTTCACTCCACAGAATCTGGTCTACATGTCTCCTCACCAAGAAATCTCCATTCAACCTCACCTGGTACGATAATGGACCTGTACTCTTGACAATGAACCCTGGAATCCACTTAGGTCCATAACTGAAATTTCGCGTCATCACTGTATCTCCCTCCAGAAAACTTCTCTCTCTCCGTCGTCGATCAGGACATTCTTTTTGCCTCCACTGGGTCCCCTCTACCTTAGCTCGGACATTTGGATGCACTAGATCCAGCGTGGATCTTAATCTCCGTCCTTGCAACATAACACCCTTGACACTTTTGCTGCCATACTTCCTTCTCCAGACTTTTTCATCATTGCTTTAAAAGTTTGGACAGCCCTTTCAGCACAACCATTTGAAGCTGCATGGTAGGGTGCTGATGTGATGTGTACGATGCCATTTTTTTCAGAAACCCCTTGAACTCTTCACTCGTGAAACATGAAGCATTATCTGATACAATAGTCTCTGGTAGTCCTTGGCTACTGAAACTCTTCCTCAAACATTCAATGGTAACGAGGGAAGTGGGTGTTTTGACTTGATAGGCATCCATCCATTTAGAGTGAGCATCCATGATTATCAAAAACATGGCCCCCATAAAAGGTCCTGCATAATCTATATGAAGTCTCTGCCAAGGTCTACTCGGCCACTCCCATGGGTGTAGTGGCGCCGCCACCGGCAAGTTGCGATGTTGTTGACATGTTTTACACTCATTCACAACGACTTCAACCTCGTGGTCCAACTTGGGCCACCAAAAATAACTTCGGGCTAAGGCCTTCATTCGGGTAATGCCCACATGACCTTGGTGCAACTGCTGTAAAAGTGACGGAATTATCACTCGTGCCCCCCACAATATGCATCCATCTTGCACACTCAGCTCTGTTTTCCTCACCTCATAAGGCCGGAAAACTGGATCTGTTTGTTGGACTGGCCAGCCTTGCTGGACCCACTGAAACACTCTAGCAAGCACTGGGTCTTTACGTGTCCATACACTCAGTTCCCTGGCAGACACCAACGTGATGTCCTCCATCATCAAAACTCGGTCCTCCGCTTCCTGTTCTTGAAGATGCCCTGGTATCGGCAGACGACTTAGTGCATCCGCATTACTATGGTGTTTCCCGGGCTTATAAACAATCTCGTATTCGTAAGATCTCAATGTTACAGCCCATCTCTGAATGCGGGGAGAAACCATCTGCGGCACTGCTTTCATCTCGTTGAACAGTGACAACAAAGGCTTATGATCGGTACAAATAGTAAACTTCCTCCCATAGAGGTATTTGTGAAATCGCTTGATTCCAAACATCACAGCCAAACCCTCTTTATCTAACTGGGAATAGTTTGACTCCGCTGGTGTCAAAGTCCGTGACATGAACCCAATGGGTCTCTCTTGTCCATCTGGCATCCGGTGTGCCAACACAGCCCCTAATCCATAAGGTGAGGCATCACATGACAAAATTAAGCCCTTGTAACTATCGTAGTGCACCAAAACCTCTGAAGACTGCATCAGTTCCTTTGACTGTTCAAACGCTCTGTCCTGTTCCTCTTGCCACAACCACTGAGCCTCCTTCCTTAATAGCTGATGTAAAGGAGCTAACAGTGTTGACAGATTTGGCAGGAACCTGTTATAATAGTTGAGTAAGCCTAAATAGGCTTTCAGTTCTGTAACATTTGTGGGTGCTGGTGCCTGTTGAATGGCTTCCACTTTATTTGGCAGGGGGTGTAGGCCTGATGCATCCACCTTGTAGCCCAAGAATTCTGCTTCCTTTGCCATGAAAGCACATTTACTCCGCTTCACCCGTAGACCTGCCTCTCGCAGTCGTCTCAGCACCTCATTCAGCATCTCCAGATGCTCTCGAATGTTCCTACCCGTCAACAGGATATCGTCTAAATACACAGCCACCTTTGGAATTCCTGCCACTAGTCCCTCCATTATTCTCTGGAAAATAGCTGGACTCGAGGAAACCCCAAAAGGTAAACGATTGACTTGGAACAAACCTTTGTGTGTGTTAAGGGTAACATACGCCTTTGACCCTTCTTCCAGCACTACTTGTTGATATGCCTGACTGAGGTCCAGTTTACTAAACCTTTCACCTCCCAACAGCTTTTCAAACACATCCTCCACCTTTGGCAAGGGATACTGCTCCAGCTTCGAGACTTGGGTCACTGTTAACTTGTAGTCACCACAGATGCGTACAGTACCATCTGGCTTTAATACTGGAACAATTGGTGCGGCCCATTCCGCAAACTTAACTGGTTCAATTATACCTTGCTTAGTGAGTCTCTCTAACACAAACTCTACTTTCTTCTTCATCGCGTATGGTACAGGACGGGGTTTGTAAAATCTTGGCGTTACGTTTTCTTTCACGTGTATTTTTGCTGGTGGACCCCTCCAGGTCCCCAGTTCCTCTTTGAATACTTCTTCATTATTCTCTAGCACCTCTTGCAAGGTCAGGCCCGGCTGTTCTACTTTATGGAGCTGTAGGCAGCCCATGTCCAGCTCCTTTAACCACACCCAGCCTAGCAGGTTTGGTCCCTTACCTGCTACCACCATGACTGGCAACTCTTTGACTTGGTCTTTATATTTTACCTTCATTTTCACCATTCCCAACGTGGGAACTATTTCACCCGTATATGTTTTCAAAGTCACTGAACAGTCCTGCAGCTTCGGAGCTTCTCTGGGCCATAACTTCCCATACTCAGCCTTTGACAGAACTGTCACACTACACCCCGTATCCACTTCAAACTGCACCATTTTACCATTTAAGTCCAACTGGGTTTTAATGGGATCAACTCTTTCCCACCTGGCCTCTTTCACATTAAACATTGTGAACACTTCTTCGGCTCCCCTGGTTTGTTGATCTGTACCTTCACGCATGTGGTGCGCATACTGCCGTTTTATTTTTCGGTTTCCCTTCCTTTCCATCATACTGCTTTTTTCCTCCCCCTTTTTCGGCTGGTCCCGAGAGGGCGTTGAGCGGCACATTTTTTTTTACATGGCCCTTTTTCCCGCAAGCATGACATTTTTCAGTTAAAAAACGACAGTTCCGTGACAGATGTTCACCTCCACACCTGTAACAAGCATACTGACCAGACTTCCCTTGTGATTTATGCTCCATGACCACTTTATGCACTGGCAGTGGGGTCGCACTCCTGCTTCCAACCCCTTCCGTGGTTTTCTGTTGTAAATCACGAATGTCTTTAGTCGCTGTCTCTATGGCCTGTGCCAACTTCAAGGCCTTTTCAAACGACAAGTCAGGCTCCGCTAACAATCTGCGTTGTATGCGGTCGTCTGCAATGCCACATACGAGCCTATCTCGTAGCATTTCGGTCAGTCTGTCCCCATAATCACAATATTGCGCCAGTTCCCTCAACACTGCGACATACTCCATTACCGTTTCATTAGCCATTCTAGTCCTTGAATTTAACTTGAACCTCTGGACTATTGCACTCGGCTTCGGGTTATAATGCGACTGAAGTAAACTCGTCAACTCTGTGAACGATTTGTCCCCCAGTTTATCAGGACTCAATAAGTTCCTCATCAGACTATACGTCTTGCTGCCCACCGAGCTTAGCAATATGGCTCGCTTCCGACCCGCTTCCATTATCTGGTTTGCCTCAAAAAAATGTTCCAACACTTCACAATACTCCTCCCAGGTCTGTGTCTGACAGTCGTATGCAACCAGTGACCCCAACATGGAACCAGACATCACTCCAGCAGGCCCCGTCTCTTCGTCGTCCGACATGAACTGCAGCCCACCAGTTTACTCGCAGCGGACTCGGAGGCATCCCATCCTCTCGTCGCCAATATGTTACATCCTGGGAAATAATGAAACCACACGGTTTATGGAGTTGTAAGGCCTTTCTTTATTAAGAGCCTCCAGGTGCGCACCCATGCTACATCTCACAACTTCTGCAAGTCATACATACACCGGAACCAACAAGTTACCAGAGAATACAGAACCAACAGTACATGTTGAATTCCCCACAGCGCCCCTACAGTACAACAACCACATTACCAGCCTGAATACTACACAATCCATAATGAACCACATTACATTGCTGAACCCGAGAAAATTCCAAATAAACAGCTTTCTTTTTTTTTTCATTTATTTACAGAAACCAGAGCAAGCCAGTCATCATTTGCTGTAGGAATGTCTCACTTGGGTAAGACAGCTGCTGATTTACAGTTCTGCAGCGATGTTTTGGTTTAGCATTACCTTACACTCAAATGATATCAGCAGGTAAAAAAAAAAACATGATAGCAAGCAAAAACTAAATTCTTAACTTGAAAAAGCACTGGTGACACTAGTGATTACAAAACATTCAGTGGTACCCAAATACCTACATATGAGTTCAGAGAGGAAGTCAGGCAGAATAATAGGGCAGTATTCATAGTCCAGCCATTCACATTTTCATAGCAGTAATTCAGAGCAGATCTACATGGCTATGCAAATCATGTCTTTCAGGACGACTATGAAATGCGGAGGCATTTTGTTAAACATGCAAACCCTAATATGCTTAAGGCATAAGCGATAGGGAGACAGCTAATACACAGATAAGGGGTATTAACTTTGGCATAATAGTAGAATTCATAGAGAGGAATCTAAAAAGACCTCATTTGCATACTAAATGTGTAAATAGTCCTGAACTTACGCCAGTAAGCAGCAATTTAACATGAGGATACAGAGTTGCATGGGGAAGGCAAAAAAGAATACGTACTGTCATACATTTTAAAAGGAGGTACAATTATTAATTAAAGAACTTTTTTGGTTATATTTTAGTGCATCTGCTTACATGGACAAACTATTTAAGTGGTCAGTGGGGGATTTCATTAGTTTTTGATGTGAGTGAAGTGCTTGTGCAGACACAGGGGGAAAATTTTCATTTTTGTGTCAGTGAAGTGGTTGTGCAGACCTGGACAAACTACTGAAGGGATCACTGGGGGAAATGTTTCATTTTGATATTTGTGCATATTTGGAGATAGTACTGAAGGGATTGCTGACAGAAATGTTTCATTTTGGTGCCTGTGCATACTTGGTCAAAATACTGAAGGGATTGTTGGGGGAAATGTTTCATCTTCATACTTGTACATACTTGGACATATTACTGAAGGGATCTTTGGGGGGGGATTTCATTTTAGTGTCAGTAAAGTGCTTTTGCACACATGGAATAACTACTGCAGGGGTCATTGTAGGAAATGCTTCATTTTGGTGCTTATGCATACTTGGACATACTACTATAAGGATCATTGGGGAAATGTTTCAGTTTAGTGCTTATCCATACTTGGGCAAACTACTAACTTGGTAGTAGCTACTATTAACTTAATAGTAGCTCTGCTTATGTTATTTCCACAACAAGGGTGTATGCCAGCATTCCCTTCCATGGGCTTCTGGCAGTAAGGAAAGTTCTCCGGGCTCGTGCAGTAAAAGAAAATGAAGCCTCTGAGAGATGCTGTATGAAGTCAGCATTACCTGGCTTGCCTGTTTCACTTTACCCAAACAAAGATTATACATTTTTTTCTTTCTATGAAAGCACATATATTACCTTTGGTTAGGCAATCTCTTTAAAAAGAAAGTTAAATGAGCAAGGCTCCTTTCCTTTAGTGTAGGGAATGCTCAGCATACCAGTGCCCCCCCCCCCATGCTATGCCACAGAGTTACAGTAGGATTTACTAACTTATGTTTGTAAAGTTCATTTGTCTTCACTGAATGATAATTTAAATGTAAGATATGAACTTTTTAAGCCTAGAATGTTTTTATTTGCAACAGATTCCAAAGTAACAGTCAACCAATTACGTATTACCCAATCACTTGTACAGGTGATTAGCTGACAGACTTGAGAAATTCAGTTAGGATCCCTCACAAATGACTATTCTTTAAGTCTGCACATGTCGATTCATTTCAGACAGTTTTCACAAGGAAAATGTCCCAGTGATTATTATATGCATCACGGTACCATTAAGCCATATTGAGCTTAGTCACCAGTATTATTTAGTGTCTGATAAAAAGATAAATTAGTCATCCATCATGGACATTTTTAGTCATGACCTTGACATGAGAAATTATGTACATGAGTTATACATTTGAATACAAATACATTTGGGGAAAATATTGTGAAGGTTAATATTGGTGAAAGAATAAAAATCTGGCAGCATTTGAAGGGAGAGGAATGTCTGTACCCTACTGACTGCCTGAGAGATATGACATCACCTGATTCTGAAGAATTATCAGCATCCGAATGTTTACTGGTGAAATAACTTGTTTCTGCCTCCATTTACATCTGTAGAAGTGTACTCCAGTTTGTGGAAGTACATTCTGCATGACTTACTGACTACTGGCATGTAAAGAGCAAGGTATCCAGCCAGCAATCCTATTACAGAAGTCTGGAAGTGAGCCTATCATTACAGGGTCAGCTAATGAGGGAAAGTTTGAAAGCCTAAGCTATCCTACTAAACACTACACTACTCAGAAATGTGCAACCATAATGATGCATAGAGAGAACTATGCAACCTGTATAACTATGTAAATAAATATTGCTAGTAACCTTGTATGTAATGCAGTGATCTGTGTAAATAGTCTTAATGAAAAACAACTTTAGTACTCACTCAACTGTTTTAGTGCTACTATTCTTTACATAATTCAGTGATTTGGGTAAATGTTCATGTAAAAATCACAGAACAAAAACAAATATCAATCCTTTCTGGTAAAGAAGTCCCAGTAGAAAAAAACAAAAAATTAATCCAGTAAGACAGAGGGACTCCAAAACGTCCAGTTTCAATAAAAAGCTTTTATTGTTGACACCACAAGCGCTTTCACAGACTAAGCTGCTTCTTCAGGTAATGTCTATCAGACTAAAAAACTCAGTTTAAATACCATATACTACCTCATTTGATTAATCATGTGATATCAAGGCACTCAAATTATTTAAACAAACAGTCTCATAAAAGCATATGCATAGCACCTAAGTACAGAAATCATAATACAATCATAAAAATGCATATGTAACAAATATATATATATATATATATGGGTCTATCTGACTTGGTCGACATTTCACTTAGTCGACAATTCATTTAGTCGACATTTCATATAATCGACAAGCTTTTTAAGTGGGGGGCTTCGCCCCCCACACCCCCCAAGTGGGGGGCTGTGCCCCCCACCCCCCCCTAAATATATATTCTAACTCCAGGGTCGCACGATTTTGGGGGAGGGGGCAAAAGCTTGTCGATTATATGAAATGTCGACTAAATGAATTGTCGACTAAATGAAATGTCGACCAAGTCAGATAGACCTATATATATATATATATATATATATATATATATATATATATATATATAAACATAAAAATGCAATAATACAAAGGCACATCTTAGGTTCCTAGATTTCAGCTTAGGTTTTATAGGGACCACATCACTGAGTTCATGCCCACAATCACCACTCAGTCTAATGATCCACTTTGGCTCAAGCTGCTCAGTACTATTCCTGATGTCACCTCCTCTTAATGTCTCATGCACCCTCCCTATAACCAAAAACTTAAAAGTATGCTCAGTACCACTGGCAATGACATGCTTTGCAAGGGCATTCGTTTTATTCCCTTTGCTAATATGATACAGATGTTCCTTTATTCTTTCTCTAAGCGTTCTATCCATTTTGCCTACTAAAATTGTGAACACAATAAACAGTGGGCCAAGTAAACAACGTGAGAGGTGCTACAAGTATGCTATTATTTTCATGTTTTTTTTTTGAGGACAGCTACATTTATAGGAATACATACTTTGCACAGAATGTGTTAGTCTTCAAACGATATATTGATGATCTGTTTTTTGTATGTAGAAGGGAAACTAGCCTTTTTGAACAGTTTATGTTGGAAGTTAATCAGAATCAGTTTGGCATTACATTGTTTTATAAAACTCATAGGGAGAATATACAATTCCTAGATTTGGAGTTTTTTGTTGGTAAGAATAACCTGGTATCTTTCAGACCGTTTTATAAGGAAACAGCAGCTAACAATTTTTTGAGTGCAGATTGTATGCATCCAGAGCATTTGCTTAATTCTCTTCCTTTTGGAGAATATAAGCGCATTAGGGGTAATGTGTATGACAAGTCAACATTGGATAGAGAGTCTGACATAGTTACATCAAAGTTAGCTAGCACAGAGTACTCTAGGCAGGTGTTGGGAAAAGCTGAAGATAGGGCCAGAAGTGAGATTATCCGTTCAAGGGCATTAGGCCGTAGAAAAGGGTATGGGCATAAAGGTTCCAAAAAAGTTTCTGAGGATGATATATTTTTTCTTAATAAATGTTCTCCTTTTTCAGAGACATTAAAAGCACTGGTATATAGGATTTGGCCTATCATCCAACTGGATGATGAGGTTGATACATTTTTTTATTGGCAGGGTTATATTTTCACACAGTAGATTTCATAATCTAAAGGAGTTACTTAATGTTAAGGTTAGTTACAGAGTGGATGTGAATGTGTGTACAGTAGGTACTTTCAGTTGTGGGAAGTGTAAGATGTGTGATAAGGAGTTTGATTAATGGAAAAAAAAAGTTTAAGGCCTTGGGGTCCTACAATTGTAGTAACAGTGGTGTTGTTTATGCCATTGGATGTAATTGTCAGCCTATAAAATGGTACATTGGTCAAACTAGAAGGATGGTTAAAAGAAGGATTATGGAACATCTAGGGGATGTGAGAAATGTGAGGCTGAATAGCCCTGTTGCCCAACATTTTCATGCTGTCCATAATGGCAACACCAGTGGTTTATTTTTTACTGTATTGAATAAGCCTTATGCAGTACAGGGTGTTGACTATGGGCGTACTCTCCTTAGAATGGAAAGTAGGTATATTAATATTTTTGGAACCTCATGACCTAATGGTCTCAACATGGAATTGGATTTACATGTATAGAATTATGTATTATTGTTATGCATTTTTCACAAAATGTATTGTAAACGTCATTATATCAATTCTGTGGAAAAATATTATTCAGGTTCAATAGATGTTTGTTAAGCATATATTTGTTAGTCAATTCAACTGTTTGGTTCTCATACATTTGTATTGCCATGACTCACTAATTGATTAATTGATTAATTGTCTTAGTGAATTGTATTTAACCTTACACTATCCTCATGATGAATTATTCCCTGGAAGGCTTGATGCCAAAGTACTAGGAAGCATAGTAAATTTGGATGGTGACTGTTTCTCCAGTCTCTTGTGTGTTTTTTGGTATTGTATTTGTGCTGCCTTAGTGGTGGTGTGCTTTTTATAGGTGCTACAAGTAGCAAAGACTTTGAACCTATATATTCTATCCTGGTCAGGGTGTTTGAAAGTAGAACTGCTGTCAATGTAAGTACATACACTGCAAGTGTCACTACTGCTATATTCATGCTTATTCCTTGAGTAACATAAGGTCCTTTTTAAGGATTTCATGTTCCTAAATACAAACCTGGGGCTAGGCTCTATCACTCTGGAAATATCTTTGTCTATCATAAAGACTTCACTGTGTTTTCTAATAACATTCATGTACATGGCAACATTACTAGAGTAATGTAATGTAATGGCACCATCAGTTTACACTGATTGATCCTATTATACATTACTCTGTCTGATGCAGGTTTTGAAAAATAAGGTTTAGCTGTGGTCCCCCTCAAGCTTTTAACCCTTTCTACATTTTCAACTATTTCTTGGTCACTATAACCTCTCATCCTTTAACAATGCTGCAAAAACCACAGTTACAGTAGTTATTGAACCGTAAATGTTGTTTGCAATATAAATTGAATGTAAATGTTAGTTTGAAAAATAACTTGGAAAGTAATCTCTTTTTAAATGCTGTTCTGAAAAATGTTTTACTGCCTTTTGGCCTAAGTCATGGTTTTGGACTAGTTCACTTACCCTGCTAAGTTAACTACATGCACCGCTAATGGAGAGCTAACCCTTCCTTACAGAGAGTGCAAAAGTGTTCAATTATCTTGGCCAAGGCCCATGAGACAGACGGATCTAGTGCTAGGTGCCTGAGCTATAGCAGACATAAACATCTTACAACTGCATTTAGAAAGGGAAGATGAGAGGACTGTTGTCACTGTTTTTGGATGTTCTATGGAAAACGCATGGTGGGAAATGTAAGAGTAAATAAGAGTCAGCATTTTGTAACATCTACTGTTCTACGTAACACTGGATAACAACCTTCATGGATACATGACTTTTGCTAGTTAAGCTAGGAGAAGTGCCCTTAAATCCACCAGAGCCATACATAGCAACTCAGTGCATGGTGCGCAGGATAGCATGACAAAAAACAGTCAAGATTCCAGTACTTGTGATTAAAAAAAAAAGATATTTTATAGTTACCAAATGTCTCCATTGTGAGAAAACAACAAACAGGCAGGCAGCTTCACCCAACAGGTGTTCCTCACTGCCAAAGTATTTGAAACCATATCCCTTTATACTTAAATGATTGAAAGCATGTAAAAGCATTAATCACAAATACTATACTAAAGAATATACAGCTTGCATGAAAACTTCAAGTAGTACAAATACTTAGAATATATATATATCCTAAATGTAGGGCAACCAGAACTTATTGAGCCAAATGGAACATATTTTGAATTAATACATGAAAGATATGAACTACAGCATCCAGCAAAAGAAAACAGTAAAGCAACGCACATAGAAAAATATATATATATAAATAGAGACATCTAGTGGACAGTCCATAAATAACCAAAGTAACGAAATAATTATAAATCACCTTTATATGGGTTCACTTCAGAAGCTCGAAATACTGAAATCTCGAATTTCATTATCTCGAGCCCAAGAAGTGGAATCCACAAAACAACAAAAACTAAAAACCGAGAAATTCAAAACCTCGAATACCGGAAGTTTTGAATTTTGCGGTTTTACTAAACACACACACACACACACACACACACACACACACACACACACACACACACACACACAAACACACCATCCACCACACAAACACACACAATCACTCTACTACAAGAAAGCATCGGGGCAAGCCCCCCTGCACCCACCCATGAGGGGGCTGCACCCCCCCCCACACCCGCCCTACTTAAATATTCTCACTCTGAGGGCGCACTACATACAAACACACACATAACACCACTATACAAGATACTTTCTCTTTGCACATACACATCACAGCAACAAAACACACTGACACACACCACAGCCCCTACCGAAACCTCTTAACACACACACATTTACCTGAATACATAACCATAGCGGAACTTTAGAAGTGTGAAATTCAAAACTTCCGGTATTCAAGGTTTTGAATTTCATGCTTTTAAACTTTCGCTATTATGTGGATTCGGCTTCTTGGGATTTGAGATTTCAGTATTTCGAGCTTCTGAACGGAACCCATACATATATATATATATATATAGAGAGAGAGAGAGAGAGAGAGAGAGCAATGTGTCTGAAAGTGACTGCATAAGTCAATGTAATGATAACTTAGAGAATGTATCTAACATATCATAAACTAACAAACATAAATAACTATGAAATGAATTTATGTAAAAAATTTTATTAAAGAAAGGAACTGTACCTGCTTCTAAGATAAGGGATGATGGTATTATGGTATCCATTTCTGATACTTTACTTTGTTGATACGTTATTTTGTACTAAATACATGTTAAAAATGTCTTGGATTTCTTCTTTTGCATTGTCTGTATTTGTTTCACCTCTGTTTTTTTTTTTATCTAAGACTCTCTTATTAGTGAATATCTTGCACATGCTTTCATCATCTTGTATGATGTCCATTTTGTTTATATGTTAGCTGTAAATTCTTACCTATTGCTGGGTCTACTTCATAGGATCAAAATTTTAGAACATCGAACCTCTGATCATCAAAGACCAGAGGACTGAAGTTCTGAAATATCGAACCAAAGAAAAAAAATATAACATATGAAAACTTCTTATTTCACATTTTTGCAAGGAGGCAAGCCCCCACCCCACACCCCCTGCTACTTAAAAATACTAAATCCTTAGCTTTAGAAAAACTAAAAATGAATACCTTGGCCACTTCTCACAAATATCTACATAATGTATCCACAAGAATCAAAATGCAGTCAAAAGCTAATAACATTAAAAGTATCTTCCATGAAAAGAAAGGGAAAAATGTCTCAGATATAGGTGATATTCTTGATGCCTGTAGAAATCACTATATGGAACATTTCCAAAAAGAAAATATACATATCGCTCAATTAAATCTAGATGAAAAATGTTCTAATATAAAAAATACGAAAAAAGGCAAAGGACAAAGGCCACTCCAACAAGTTCCAATTCAGTAGAAAGAAGTTTAATAAGGTTATCACTTTCATACAGGTCAGTACCTGTACTTCTTCAGACAAAGAAACATCATTAAACAAAATCACTTAAATAACTTCCCCCTCCAAGTAACCACACCTACCAAAAATCACATGAGTAATTAAAATTAGTTATTAAAAATACATTAACTCACAACATAATCTATTGAAAGCAATCTGTTAAAAACTCAATTAAGAAACTTCTTAATTGAGTTTTTAACAGATTGCTTTCAATAGATTATTTTGTGAGTTAATGTAATTTTAATTACTAAGTTTTGGTTACTTGGAGGGAGAAGGTATTTAAGTGATTCTGTTTAATTATGTTTCTTTGTCTGAAGAAGTACAGACACTGACCTCTACAAAAGCACTAACCTTATTAAACTTCAGTAGAAAGAACTTGTTGGAGTGGCCTTTGTCCTTTGCCTTTTTTTTCTTCAACAGTTTGTTTTCAATTTCTTGAAAAAAAATACCAGAAAAATTAAAACTAGATCTGCAAGCACCCATATCCTACAAAGAAATTACAGATACAATAAAAAGAGTAAAAATAATAAAGCTCCAGGTATAGATGGCATAATTATGGAAATATATAAACTTTTTTCTTCAAAGATACTATCCCTGTTCCATAAAACCCTATTAGAAACTCAGCCACAAGCTTTAATACCTC
The DNA here is from genome assembly GCF_019279795.1 of Protopterus annectens. NCBI lineage: Eukaryota > Metazoa > Chordata > Ceratodontiformes > Protopteridae > Protopterus > Protopterus annectens. The sequence goes on along the minus strand of NC_056733.1, from coordinate 1,891,071,814 downwards.
CCTCTTGGATATATTCCTTAATCACACCAATCCTAAAGGAAAACAAATCCCAAAACCTCTGTACCTCATATAGACCTATATCATTATTAAATAATGATTATAAGATATTTATGACAATATTAACTAACAAAATGCAAATACCACTATCCAAAACAATAAATAATAATCAAACTGGATTTATATATCATAAATACACACATGACAATATTAAAAGGATAATTTCTCTTATAGATTATATTAATAAAGAAAATAAACACTCATAATTGGCTTAGATATAGAGAAAGCCTTTGATTCCCTAAATGGGGACTATTTATTCAAAATTCTGGTGTTATTTGAATTTCCTCCTGCCTTTGTTCATCTACTAAAAAATATATATACAAATAATTTAGTGTATGTTAAGCTAGGTCCTTTCACCTATGAATCTATACATATAACAAAGGGTACTAAACAAGGGTGTCCCGTGTCAATGATCCTATTTGCTTTGGCTATTGAAATATTGGCAGATTCAACACATAACAATACAAAAATCAAAGGAGTAGATGTTTATGGACAATAGTATTCTAAAGTAATGTTCTTTGTTGATGACGTATTATTAACATTATCCAATACAAAAGAGACGTTAGAAGAATTAGATATTTTGACACATTTTACAGGACTTCAGGACTCCATTTCAATAAATCAAAATCAAAATTTTTATTTTTAAATAAAAAACAAGAATTGCAGATGAAAGGGAATCACATTATAGAGAAACAAGAATCTACCTTAAAATACCTAGGAATTGAGTTATGCAAGGATAATAATGAATTAGTCTCAAAAAACTGCAATAATATCATCAATACATTTAAAATTTCTGTGGCAAAGTGGAACAAAATAATATTAACATTTGAAGATAGACTACAGCTAATAAAAATGGTTTTACTACCCAAGATTCTGTATATAGCTTTGGCAATACAGCTGTTACCAGAAAAGAATATATTCAAAGAAATAAACTAATGCCTAATAAAATTTTTATGGTTTCCCAAAAGAAACAGAATAGCTTTACTACATCATATCGATCATGGAAACAGGGAGGATTAAACTTTCCTGATATAGAAACATATATAGAAGCATCAATATCTAAAACAATCTCAGATTGGATAAGTCCAAATTATTCTGCAAATTGAAAAGATTTACTAACTGTAATAAAAATAAATGAATTTGATTTAAAAATAAATTTCAAATAACAGATAAAAACAATTTGCCATGGCACATATTTTGTATTAGTATGCAATATAACATAAATAAGCCCACTGAAACTCGTATGATAATTACATTGACTCATTTAGGAAAATTATTAATGCAAATATAGATTTAAAAATTTGGTTTTATCCTTTAACACCATTCATAGTTACAAAGAGCTATCCACATAAAATATACAGAGAAATAATTAATTCCTGGTAACAGAAAGGATTTGTTTGTTGGTTTCAATGTATCAAAGAACTAAAATTTCTGGATATGCAAACATTAGAAACAACATACAAAATTTGACAACAAGATTGGCTAACTATGCAAAGCATTCTGATGTATTCACAAGATTTATGCAGAATAATTAGTAATTCTTCATTTAAAGAAATACCTAAACTTATGAAATACCTATATGAAATCATATATAATGATTATGATATGGGAAATAGTATTTTGAAATTTTACAAGATATGGATAAATTATAAAACAACACCCAAATCCTCATATTGAAATTATATAACAAAATGACACTCATTACAGCTAACTGAAGAAATTAAATCAAATATTTTATTATCAATAAAACATACATCCTTTACACAACACTGGAAATGTTTTAATTGGAAATGCTTACACAGAGCATTCTTAACTCCAGATAGATTTACTAAAATTAATTCTTCCACAAAGGGAATATGTTGGAGGTGTGAGCAAATGCACAATGCAGATTGGAGTCACATTTTTTTGGCTGTGTTAAAATTAAGCCATTTTGAAATGGTATTAAAAACTTTTTACAAGCTTTATTTAATGAATTGTTTAACTTATCTAAAGCTCTAGTAGTATTAAATGTGTATGAAGGTCCTCATTTGAATGAGTCAGATATGTCTCTAGTTTGGACAATACTTGCAATCTCAAGGAAGTGTATAACAAGAAAAGAGAATACAAACACAATACCATCTTTGGAAGACTTCTACAGACTACTGAAGACCACAGCATTGTTGGAAATTAAAATGAAAAAATTAAGGATTCATCCTAAGCTATTTATTAACAATCAATGGAAAAAAGTCTTATCATTGATTGACACTTTACAATAACTGAACAGATACAGTCTGATAACTGGATTGTTACACCTATAAAGTAATTGTATATACTGAGCTCTGTTATAGTGCCATGGTGATGTAAATAGTGTACATAGTTATTTAAGATGCTATATACAAATACTATGGAATTTATTCAACTGTATTTGAAAAATAAAATTTTTTTGAGAAAAAATACTAATTCCAAGATCACACTACAGTGAAGAGAATGACAAAGTTCCTGTTCATCACTGTACGGTGATCTCCATTTATAGGGATCAATATTTAAAAACTTCAAGTCCTCTGGTCATCGATGATCAGAGGTTCAATGTTCTGAAATTTCAGTCATATAAAGGGGATCTCTAATGCCATATGCATTTATTTTTTGTTCTATGAGCCAGGTCAAGGCTGAAAAATGCCAACTGATCCAGTTATCAAATAATAAATAAAAATATATAATTATAGCTCTTTACCCATGCAAAATGAATACCACATAAGTATTATCATTCAATCAATTGCTAGAAAGCTAAATGTAGTTACAATTAATAATTTCTTTTTTTTTTTTTTTTGCTGTAATAACTTGGTGCATATCAGACCCATGTCATGCATTTCATCTAGTCCTGTAAATGCAAATTTCACAAGTGAATGTCTGAGATGCTTGCATATAGCATTGCTTTTCTTACTATATTTGTTGTCATTTAAATTTTAATGATCTACATATTTTTTCTATATAAAATGAACCACATGTGCATTGTACTATGTAAACTTCCCATTTACTCGTGCATGTGATCAGATGATGGATTTCAAAATTCCTGGTGCAGTTAACTATAGTAGAATATGTTGTTGTACATACAAATTTACAATTCACACGATTTCCTCAGGGAAAACAACGCATATATTTGGAACTGAGGTCTGTCTTTGCAATTCTACTTTGGGCTATATATCTGAAATGTAAAAAAAAAGTCCAACAGTTTTTTTCTTTTTCTATATGTAAATTTACACTGTTGTAAGATTTAACTGAAAGTCTGTACACATGTACAACTGGCCAGTATTTGGATTTAAGACCATATATCTTTAAGTCATTAACACCTCCAGGCAATCAGCTAATTAGGAGCAACATTCCTAATTGCTGGCAAGCAGAACATCAGTTGCCTTGAGATGAGAATAAAAAGAAAAAATGAAGTATGAGAAATATTTCACCAGAGCAAAAAATGTAACATGTTGCATCTCTTGATCATAGGAAGTCATTTTCTCACATTTAACTTGCTTAATCATGACACTAAAGATTTTAAATTCAGTACTACAGTTAAGTTTCAGTGGAATAAAAGTACAGTGAGTGGTATGCCTTTCAATAACTTTCATCTTGAATGGTACAAGGCAAGCCACACAGCTAGTCCTGTGGACATGGTTAACAACAAAGCATTGTCAACTCTGTTGACATCAGGGGTTCAACTATTAAACGATGGGTTCTAAATTCAGTTTACTTTAAAGACTAAATATTATTATAGATGTTCTTAGTGTACTAGTGTCAAAATAGTTAATGGTACTATTATTGTTTCACTATATTGAAAGTCATTCTCTAGCAACTCACTATTACTGTTGTCAAGCTGTCATTCATCACATATAGTTAAATTATCTTCAAGTCACAGTTTTTATGTATCAGTCGTTTTTGTATCGCTGTGGTGGACTACAAACAATTTGACAAATTATCTCATATTATATTATAATATATATTATAATGGACAACTAGTCTCATCCATCTTCTTGGATCTCTCCAAAGCCGCTGATACTGTTCCCCACCACAAACTACTTGATGAACTCTCTACCCTTGGACTTAATTGCTCCTCTCTCACTTGGTTCCATAGCTACTTATCTGGCTGTCATTCCATAGCTACTTATCTGGCTGTCAATGAGTTGTAAAATGGCTACAGGAACTCTCTTCCCTTTGCCTGTCAACATAGGTGTTCCCTAAGGTTCTAGCCTAGTTCCCTTACTTTTTAGTACTTTTACTAACCAACTTCACACATCTACTCCCTTCCCCTCCATCATTCAATACACAGATGACTCAATTCTTATCTGTACTGCACCCTCTCTTAATCAACTTGTATCCATAGCACAACAGTCCTTCTCAGCAGTTGAATCTTGGTTATCTAAATCTCATCTAATTCTTAACCCCTCCAAGACTAAACTGATGCTCTTTCATCCCTGCAAATCACATTCCTCCTATAAAACCATTATATCAGCCATTACCCAAATTAAATTATTAGGTGTTCTAAATGACAGTCTAAAATTTGATTTACACATATCACAATCCATCAGGAAGACACATATTAAATTAGGTTCACTGGCTAGAATCAAGCCCTTCCTTACTGTAAACTCAAGATAGGATATAGCCTGGACACATCTACTTTCTACCCTACTATATGCCTCTCCTATCTTCACAAACCTAAGTAAAACTGATTTATCCAAGTTGGAATCCTGCTATAATAAAATCACAAAGACTGCTACTAACACACCACATAGGTACCACCACTTGTCTGCCTTACACCACCTAAACTGGCTGGAACTACCCTACCACTTAACTTAACTCACCACTGCTCACAGAATAGTACATCAACCTGATAAAACTCCCGCCCTTCAACAAATGCTCCAACCTTATTCTGACACCCATCCCCTCCAATCCTCCAACAAATCCTTATTACAAGTCTCCAAATCCAACAATACAGCTGGTGATTCTCTTTCTTTTCTCTTTACTCTAACTACATCTTTAAAATATGGAATGTCACCCCTCAATCTATTTTAACCACAGTTTACCCATCCCACTATAAAAAAAAACTCCTAAAAGATTTCCTCAGCAAAAAAATCCTCATGTTCTAATCCAGTCTAAATCCATTCCTTACCTACCGACTTTCATATTCTAAACTTCATCACTACTATCCCTATCTTCTGTACTTTCTACCTCTCCACCTTTCCTTTCCACTTCATTCTGTTTGACTATCCTGCTAACTCCCAATCTCTTACTACCCTGATTTCTCTGTCTCCTGTTTTTTAGTATAATTTCCATGATGAGTATGTTTTACATGCAAAATGCATTAATCAGTCTAATCTGTCTTACTCATTGTGAATTTATTATTTGCATATTGCTTGCCATTCAGTGATGTTGTTGTGCTGCTAATTAATGTTTTGTTAATATTGTATTGTTTATTTATTTTATGTTTGTTAAAATGTTGTAAATTATATGTTTTGCTTGTTTTTGCTGTGGAGCTTTTCTCCCGGGGCCTCTGCAGAAAATGGGTTTCCACCCAGCTGGACTATCCTGGTAAACACAAGTAAATAAATAAATAAATATTGTCTATTATATTTTACCACAGGAGTTATAATGACAATTTGGTCAATGCAACTTGTAATAAGATAAAATCCATTCTATTTCTAGAAATTAGTTGTTCCAATATAAGCAACATTACTAGGTCAAATAAAAATGCTGAATTATGATTTACCATCACTTACAGAAGTAACAGCTTAATTCATACTAATCATCCTTCCAAACCAACCAGCAGTGAATGAGACCGCGGGATGTCATAATGGTTAAAATGTTTACCTTGCAGACTTAAAGTATGGTGCTTGACTCTCACCTTTTTGGTCACTGTCTGGATATTGACTAGGTATGTCATAGTCTGCAGACCGATTGCCTAGTATTCACCTATAAACTTAATCACCCAGATACCTTCTCCACATGTCCATCCCTTTCATATAAATGATTTTACTACAATCATAGATACTGCCCACTTTTAAAACTTCCATGAATAAATCAGTATAAATGGGGGCAAATACTTTCCAACAGCAGTACCACATATCTGCAAATGATAATCCTTATAATGAAATACATTTTATGTTGACACCAATTCAGTTAGAGCAGAAAAACTCATTAAATTCATTATTTACAGTTGCTGCACATAGAATGCCAGTGGTATAAGAATTCTAAACCTATGTAATTTGGGATACTAGTACAAAAGTACTGTACAGCCAGAGTACACATGTACCAGGAAGAGCCCAGTCGCACTTCAGATATAATATGTAAAACCTTAGTGATTTCCTGTGTACAAGTCTTAATAAAAGAGGGGGGGGGGTTGAAAACTCATTTCCAAAAATGCTGAGAGTGTTTTAGTCAGTTTTTAGGCTTAACTACCGTATGTGCTTTCATATGATCTGCTTGTCTTATTTCTTTCAAGAACTGCTTCTAGCATTGCTACCACCCAATTTCATTCCTGTCTGTCTCCAAAAATATGATCTGCCGTCTCTCCCCAGAAATTGCACAGTCTTCCCCCGTACATTTTCCTCTTCCATCTTTAAAAATTCTTCATCCTTAAAGACACCTCCTTTGATCTCTGTGATACCCTCCATCAAGGTGCATTTTAACCTCAAAAGCAACCAAATGCTGCTCATTTGTACGATCATCATCACTCAGCAGCCCTGATACTTCTAATCCAACTTCCGATTCTCCCAATGTAAACTATAAGCTTTGATTATTCTCAGCTGTTCTTCAACCTCTTTATATTGTTATAAACCTATAACTCTGCATTTTCTCGTATTAGGAATTCTGATTTCCTGAAGTCTAGTACTGTAAACTTTGTGCAATCCAGATGTTGAATTTTATTATGAACCATAGAGTAAGACAGTCACTTATGCTCAGAAAATTGTCAGCTTCCATTTCTGAAATTCCATCTTCTTCCTGTCAAGCAGGATCTCCAGCATGCCACTAGTTAATTCAGGATTAGGCAGGTAGATAACTAAAAAAATTATTATGATTAGGAATATCTATGAGGCATTCTGGCTTCCCAGCTAAGGATGTCTCCTCTAAATTTTTCAACATGTAACCATATCAGCAACAGGAACAGATAAGCCTACTAAAATAAATAAGCAAAAAAAGCATTTGTGGAAAAAAACCTGAAACAGACAAACACATACACAAATACACAAACATGCATACACACACACACACACACACACACACACACACACACACACACACACACACACACACACACACACACACAAGAATGCTTCACAACTGTATTCTGTTAAATCTTATCTAACAACATACTGTACCATGCACTTAAACAGCAAATACCTTATAAAGCATCAGTATTTTCACAAAGTGTATACATTTAGGGTGGTATTTATAGTCCTGAGGTTTCCACTTGCATTGTAGTTATTCATGAAAGGGAATTCGCAGGTTATTTGCATTGAATAAGTAAATGAGAAGGTGTTTAAAAAAACACCCTCTTCTGGCAAAAGTGTAAAGTAGCTGAAGTTAATCCTTAAGTTTGTGCAAAGTATTACAAGAAAATTGAAGCACTTGTATATTTCCGTACATTTTCACATATTGTGAATGAACTCAACTATGTTCAAGCATGCTTGAAGTATTTAAGGCAAGTGGCATGCAACACAGCTTTTATTATTAACTTTTAAAAAACATGAAGGGGTTAATGTATTTTCCTTATGTGGACAACATGTTAGTTTCTTTAAGGAGTGGAAAGGAGAAGATAAGAAAGATTGAAAAGGGGGAGGCACAAAAATGGGGGCAACAGAGAAGGAGAACATCAAGAGGAATGTGCTGGAGGAGGTGGGAGAGGAGGGGTACTATGTTTTTAGTGAAGGGATAGACCCCCCATTTTTTATTTTTTTTTACATCGAGGGTAGTTTGGATAGGAAGTAGGTTGGAGGGTGCAGACGAGAGGTTTAGGGAAGAAGCAGGGTGAAGAGGAGTGGTGCCCAGAAGGAACCCCAGTCCACAGGACCTCAAATATTCCACCTGCCTGATAGTGTTGGAGTGGATTACCCCACTGTTAAGGGGGCAGGAGCGTGTGGTAGCATGTTGATCAGCGCCAACCAGTGCAGTGAGTCTTGAATCCACTAAAGCTCATCCAGGACTGGCTGAAGATGTCTATCTACTATCTGCTCTACCACATCATCAACCAACCCCTGAAGCTGATGGTCTGTGAGGCTTCCCATGCTACCATGCGCCACGGTCCCTACAAAACTGGTACCATCTCTCTGACCCTGTGAGGATATCCCTGAATGGGCATAGGGTGAATGCTCCCTGACCTGGGAGAAACAAGGATGGGCTGCTCCTAAGGATTCTGTATCTGTGGAAAAATTAACAGAAGTAGGAGGGAAATAAAATAAAGAAAAACAAAGGAGTGCATAATTAAAATAAGAAAAAGAGAGAGGGCAGGTAGGGAGACAAACAAGAAATGGAGACAATAATTTCACTGATATTGCAATACATCAGTGCAATTCTTATTAATAGTTTCAAATAAAATAAAATTATGAGAAATAGCTGTTGAAACTTGGGAGCAATCAGTATATTGCTATCAGGTGGTGGGGATTTTTAAATTTGCAGTGGACTTATAGTACTGACGTATGATATATGCTAGTGTAACATAAGACATTTTCTGTCTGATATACGTTGTTCTGGAACAGTGTACTAAAAGCACTTTACTTCTACTATTTTGTGCATGAATTACTTCTGCGTTTATAGTTATGAAATAAAAAATAGAAAAAAATATTCATTCCTTAAAATTTCTGTTTTAAATATAAATATTTGGAAATTCATTTTGGCGGCATTTATTGATTATGCTACACAAGATACAAGTATATGCTTTGAAATGATTGCAGTCTGATGTACTGCATTTTCAAGAATGTATTGTTGCATCAAGATAAATGCTGCATTACTGGGGAGTTCTGACTGTCACTCCTTAATGAAAAATGGCAGTATGAATATAGGAAAGTTGTAGGTGAAGGATACAAGTCTTTTAACAATGTGCTTGCAATAGTACTATGAATATGTTGATAATGCTGTACAGATTACTACAACACAAATTTAACTTGTTGGATTAGGACTTTGCATGTTTAAATGAATATAGGTGTTGTGTCACCGTACCTGATTTTGTACTCAGTCTTCAGTTCATTTGTAATGAAAGCAGGCATGCTTTCATTGCCGTGTTGTTTGGCTCATGAGTAGATCAAACATTTCAGTATATTACTTTGGCATGTTGGTTTAAGCAAATAAATGATGCAGCAGCAGGGATCCAGATAGAAAAAGGACAATTTTAGCCACGAGGAGAACCATTCCTTCATGGCAGCACTTAGGGCATATGGTAAATGCCTTTTTGGAAAAGGGGGACCCAAACTAGCTGAGAGAGCAAAGGGCTGCAGCCAACAGGTTATAGATATAAATGCTGTTGGTGAACTGCAGATTAACACAGGGAAAGAAGAGGGCCAATGATATTGTAAGACATGAAAGTGAAAAGGTAAGTCAGAATGCAACTGCCCATTGCACTACAGGGAGGGGGGGGGTTCAAGCAATTATTCCTTTAATATCTGACGAGAAGTACCTCCTCTCCATTTATAGAGATGACTGTGACTCAGATGATGATGACACTAGCATAATCAAAGCTGGTGTGGACATTGGCTATTGCCCACATCTGCAGCATCAATAGACTTCTGCTCAGGAAGGTTGGTTTTGCAACAATAACATACTTATATACAAAACTGACAGCTGAAATGGAAGACTATTTGCAATACATAATAAACACTATTAACAGGTGACCCCCCCAGTTCTGCAGATAATGACATTGAAGAAAGTGTGTATAGTAAGTGTCCTCTACACCTCTTGACACAGCATACAGCAGTGTATGCCATTATCTGAGCAGTAATGCATTCCATTAATTCTTTAAAGGGTCAGCAGCAGAAACAAGTGGTTCTACTCCACCAGTAAATGTAGAGAATATTAGCAGCAGAATGGAGGCTGCTGTTGCTGATGATAATAGCATAGTTATATTTATGAGACAGCATGAGGAAAGTGGCACACGGTCACCAAGTGTAATGGCAAGATCTCACATTCAACAACATGTTAGTAGGGAAGAGACACTGGCTCACAAAGTTAAGTACCTGGTGACATTACGCTACAGGTTGCACAGGGAAAAACCCATGCACTTCTACAGCACTATCTCCAAACCCACAGGACCACCTTCTGAATGATGGCAGAAATTCAGAGGTAACAGTGTATACAGTGACTTCTTTACAAAGGGGTGCCAGGCACTGACATATGTCACAACTACCCCAGCAAACAGATAAATCAATGGCTGCCCAGCAAAAAAATGTGCAGTGACAATATTAAGGCTCAGTGCACTGCCAATGAGAGTCAGATGGAAATGGTTAGAGTTGTCCAGGGAGTAGGTGAGGATTTCCAGCACTACATGGTAATGGCAGAGAGTAAGGATAATGCCATGATCATGCTGATCCACAGTATGGTGGCACACCAAGCAGTCGTGTTTGCCTGTATTCATACACTAGTGAGGACTTACCAAACTCAAATAAGTGCATTTTGGAAGGGAGAAAATGAGGTACTAGACAGACAAGTGGGGGCATATCACATTGCAGTACAAGTGCTTCTCAAGAAAGTAGTGAAAATGGGGTGATCCAGTACAATATATTTCATGCAGGCCACATCAGAGTTCATCTATATGCAGCAAAACCTCTCATTTGAGGTCCCGGTCCCAAAGCACTGTGAGATCAGTGCCTGCAGGATCACTTGCATTAAGTAGGTCATGGCGTCACAGCACGTCACTATCCAACTCCCATGGCAGCTCCTCCTCAAGATCACATGCACCTTCACCTGACCTGTCTTTAGGAAATGTTGTGTAAGGCACATTTAACCTTGACCTAATGTAATTCAAGCTTTACAGTTCTGATACTTACAGATGTCAATGATTAACTTAAAAGACAATGAGTTATTAAATAAAAGAAAAAGAAAAGGCAAAACATGTGAGTGAAGAATGTAACCCAGTATTAAGACACTTTGCATCTGCATGCATTTCATTTCAGTAATTATATTGCTTACAACTAAAGGAAATATCTGGAAAGAAAACTGAACATCATAATAATCAAATTGCACTGATTTAAGAGATTAATGGTCTATCTATTATCAATGTTACAGCTGACAATTTCCAAGAATATAAAACAAGTACTGCACACTTTTAAGAGAAACGATCCTTAAGAAATAAAAAAGATTACATTAGTATCCTTCCATATAAACTAGTATGGTTGCCACTTTGCCTTCGGCAATGCACAAATGATGATCTATATCTCTGAGGAAGCAATTTACAGCATATGATAATATAATCTGATGTGCAGTACCATACAGAGAACAGTTAGTCATTTCAAATATGTAACAGTTAAAACTGAAACACCAATAAACTGGGTAGAGGACTGCAAGCAGGAATGGAACCCACTTAATAAACAACTAAGGTGCACTGAAATATGAAAAAACAACTGAAAAAATGTATTGTGGTTTAACGTTTTCATCCCATATATTGTTTTAGTGTTCCGAAAATGGATAGAATTAACATTATACATACTTTTAAAACTGAGTCAATATTACATAATAAAAATAAATATTTGTGATTCACTTTTCATTCAGTTGGTATGAACTCAGGTTAAGTACTGAAATAACACTTTTTATTAAATGTAGCACTTCAAGTGATTCAGTAAGTGCATACCTATGGATACCACTGAGGTATAATTTCTTGTGCAAAATACTTAAAATGTAATCATTCCTTATACAATCCCTTAGAACACCATTGAAGAGGTGTCACTGAGCATTCAGGCACGACTTTTATAAATAATGATATACATGAGTACCAGTTCTGAAATGAAAAAAATATCTAAAGATTGAGGTAATGCCTGATGAACAGACAGTAGACCATACACAACAAAGTACAGTCCACGCACACATATGTTTTTTACAAGAAAGGAAACATTAACCTGAATGTCATGGACCATAGTTCTGAACTAGAACTTCCTAACCTGCAGGCAGATTCAGGCAATCTTCCAAATAAATGCACATATCCTCATGTTGCTCCAGTCTCTCTTCCTGTAAAGTCAGAAGCTGGTATCTTCCAAGAGTCTGTACACTTGGCCACAATAGTCCCACTCTAAAAGAAGCAAACACCTCTTCCAGTCAGTTTTCTGTTTGATGTCAGCAAAAGTCCCTGTACTTGGTCATATAACTCACTCTTCACTAAGAGGCGAACACCTCTGCCATGTCATTCTTAGCTCTTATTTTTAACTGCACTTTTGTAAGTTTCCCGTATCAGTCTTTGCTGTTGCATGCTCTCTGCTGCTGCTGGTGCTGCATGCTTTATCCTAGTGCTTAGGGTATATGTTGCAGCTACCACACTGTATGCTGTATAAACCCCATCTCAGACAGTACATTATCAGCAACACAACACATCCAACAGTAGTTTCTTAGCAAAATATAATTTTCATACCGCAAGCAGCATTTTTCAAACCAAGAACAAGAACACAATTTTTAGAACAAAACAGCAGATGTTATGTAGTCCTATCTCACCGTAATTCTTGCTGGATGGGTTCAGAGCCGATCCTCGGCAATGACTCGGCCGATACTAAAGCTCGAGAGCTTTTACTGGCTTGAGGCTATCCCCTATCCCATGGTGCACCACGGCAATTCCCCAGATCTCGTTTGCCGCGAAAGCTTTGAGGTTGTCTTCTTACTGGCTCGTTGGCTAAGTGAAATATTTTGATATTTTTGACTATATCTCTTCATCTTTTTCTATTTAATAGTTTTTTCCTTATTATCTGAGTGATTGTCATGAGTGTTTGCTTCCCCTGTCCCCCTTTCTTAAGGATTGTACAACCCATTTTAGTTAGAGGGCCGTAGTTACCCATTTAAATTAGAGGGCCTTTCCTCTCTGTGTGCTAGTCATTTTCTCCTTCTATATAAATATATATATATATATATATATATATACATACAGATATAGATATATATATATATATATTTTTTTTTTCTTCTCTTTATAGTTGTACTATTGTTTTTTTTTGTTATTGTATTGTTATTTCTTCTCAACAGAAATATGTCAAAGGATAAAGACAGAGAACATAATGAACACCACCCTTCTGGCTTTAAAAAATGTGATAAATTTCTCAAAAAATGTAATTGACTGACAGTCACACCAGTTGTGTGTTTTGTCTTTGGAGAGGCTCATTTGCAAGAACCCTGTACCTTTTGTCATGCTTTCAGCACCAGGGTTCTTAATGAAAGGAAAAGGAAACTTATAGATAGGGGCCTTATGACTAGTTCCTTCCAAGAACAGCTGGAACAAGGTCAGACAATTCTGAAAAGTCCTAAAAGGAAATTTCCATCGGTTCAGGCTTTGAAACCATCAAAGAAATCAAAAGAGATGGAGCCAAAGAGTTCTGGCTCTGATTCTGCTTCTTCAGTCTCGGTGCCATCTGTTTCATTGGTGCCGAGACATTCTTCTCTGTCGAGACACTCACCTATTTTGGAACTGGTTTCACCAACCTTAAGATCTCCGATTTTGGAAAGGAGGAGATCTCCATCTATCTCCACCCGTTCCTCCAGGACACTTTCTGATGAGGATGTAGAGTGGGTGGTGGAGGCTGCTCTGTGACCCGGCGCTGACAAAAATTTTTGCTCCGGACCCAAAGGCTTTGGAGCTATCCCATCTTCATTCTATTGATCCTCCTCTGACTGCTTTACTCCCGGAGTCTAATGTGTCAGGTCCTTTAGTGCTGGAACCTTCGGTTCCCAGAATTCTTCCTACTTCCTCAGAACCGATAACTCTATCCTCATTGGTTCAGTCTGGAGCTGAGGGGTCTGGGACTCGATGCTCTCTGGTCGACTCCATGAGGGATAGTCACCCCATTTTTTCTTTGGAACCAACCCTCCCTCTCAAGAGTTCAGCTCATGTGAGCTTGGCTCCCACATCCGCTTTGGGGCCTGCCCCTCCTGCTCAGAGTCAGCCTTCTGTTTCCTCGGAGCAAAGGTCTTCTTTGGAGCAGGGTGGTAAGGCTTTCGATGTGATAGAGAAAACTTTGTCTAGTGCTAAAGCCCTGCCATTGGACCCGATGTCCCTCGAGCAGCCAGCAGCAACTTCTCCCCTGCCTGCCCCTAAGCATAGGGAACCAGAGCCCCAAGAAGCCCTCAATGGAGGTGTCCCCTCTTCCAAGACCTCCCCAGATTACCCCACTGGAGAGGTCCCTCAGAAGAGACTTTGTAAGAGGAAGCACATTGCCTCACCTGAGTCTGTCACTTCTGACACTGATTTGGATGAGTCAGAAGGGTCCGTAAGATCCCCCTCTGAGGATGTCTGTTTTGCAAAACATCCTTGAAATCCTTAGACAGAAGGGTGATTGGAAGACTTCTAACCTTACTGAGGATGAATCAGTATACCCTGGGGTTTTTGGTTCCAGACCTTCCACCTCCTGGGTGATACCACCTTATGACCAACTGTTAGGGGTCTCATCTCAGAAAGCCTGGGCCTTTCTGGACACAGTGGAACCTGTCTCGAGGAGGCCAAACAAATTTATCACTGCTCCAGAAGACAACTCATTTCTAACTAAATAGTACCTGTGGATGCTATGGTGGTAGCAGCAGCCACAAAGAAGAAGTTATCAGAGAAATCCTCAAATATCCATCCTCCTAATAAAGAGTCTAGGATGATGGATAGGTATGGAAAGTGTACCTTTTCTTCAGTGGCATTTACCTTATGATTGCTGAATTACCTGCCCCATTTTACTAGGCTTCAAAGGGATCTCCTAAAGGAGTTGGGAGATACCCTTCAGGGTTCAGTAGCTTCAGGATCCGTTGACAAGGTGTCTGCACAGCTCTCCACCCTTACCTCTATTGCTAACTTCTCCATAAGGCTGATTTCCTATGAAGCTGATGGAGCGAGCAGGGTGGGCGCAGCAGGGATCTCTCTTAGGAGACATTCCTGGATGCATCTATGCAATTTTACGGAATCTTTTAAGTCTTCCTTTACCAACGTCCCCTTTGATGGCTCAACTCTTTTTGAACCTCATGTAAAAGAGACTTTGACCAGGTGCAAGCAGGAAGGGAAAACCTTATCTGCTGTCGGAGTCCATTTCTCCCTTCCTTCTAGACCCTATCCCAAGGGTCAAACAGAAGGGAAAATGTGGTTCTGTAAATCCCAAAAAGGTTTCCCTCAAGCACAAGGTCAGCCCAGCCCTAGAGGCAGAGGGGGAGGTTATAATGGAAGGTGCTACACTCGTGGCAGAGGGGGTCCACAACACCAGGGTGGTAGAGATATTTTCTCTGATCGTCTCTTTCATCGCCCCTGGGGGGGTTGCCCGACTGTCCATCTCTGGAGGCAGTCGGGGGTCGTCTCTCACTGTACCCAAGCGCCTGGCTACAAATTTCCCAAGATTGATTGGTACAAAATATAATTTCCAGAGGTTACCTGATTCCCTTTATTTCTGACCCCCTACAAACCAGTCTTTACCAGATGTACCACCCAATCAAATAGACCGTGCAACATCAGAGGTCATCTCGTTGCTTCAAAAAAGAGTCATCCAAGAAGTCCCCACAGAGCAAATAGGATACGGAACTTAGTCACATTTCTTTTTAGTTCCAAAAAAGACTGGGGACTGGAGATCAATTCTAAATCTCAGCAAGCTAAACAAGTCTGTAAAAAATTTGAAGTTCCGTATGATCACTCTGCAGTCAATTTTTCCATTTATCGGAAAAGACAATTGGATGTGCTCCATAGATCTTCAGGATGTGTACTACCATATCAAAATGGACAGGTGCTCCAGAAGACATCTACGCTTTCAGCTGGGAGCCAGTCATTTTCAATTTTGAACACTGCCCTTTGGCCTCACTACAGCCCCCAGAGTGTTCACCAAATGTATGGTGGTGATCACAGCTCACCTGAGATGTCAGAGATTCCAGATGTTTCCGTACTTAGATGACTGGCTCCTCACTGCTACCACCAAGCACCAACTAATCTGAACCAGGGATGAGACTCTATCCTTGTGTGCCATATTAGGAGTTATAGTAAATCTAAAATAATCTGCCTTATCTCCATCGCAGCACATTGTCTTCTTAGGCTCAGACATAGACTCAACCAGCATGACAGCAAAACAGCAAAACTGACACCAGAAAGGACAGAATCATTGCATAACCAAGTCAGATTCTTGCTGACCAAAGACAAAGTACAGGCCAGGATAGTTCTTCCAGGGACTATGGCATCCCACCATTCTTTTAGTTCCCTTAGCCCATCTACACATGAGAGTACTTTGGTGGATACTATTTGCCCACTGGTCAATGCAGGATCTACCCTTGTCCCACCAAATACTCATTACAAACTCCTGCAAAAATGATCTAACATGGTGGTTACATACAGATCAGTTTTATCTAGGTCACCCCCTTGTTCTCCCTCAACAAAATGCAGTCTTGACCACGGATGCTTCCCAGATTGGGGGGGGGGGGCATTATCTGGGAATGATGGTCCATGATATCTAGCAGGATCACGAGAACCACTTGCACATAAATGTTCTGGAGATGAGAGCAGTGCTATACGCGTTGCAAGCACTTCACAGTTCTCTTCCCACCGGGACAACTGTGATTCAATCAGACAACATGTCTGCAGTGTGGTACATAAACAAACAAGGGGGAACCAAGTCTTGCCCACTTTCTCGAGAGGCACAAAGAGTATGGAAATGGGTGATGGACACTCAATGCTTTCTGGTAGCAATGCACATTCTGGGGAAGTCCAATGTGATAGCAGACAAACTGAGTCGAGCAATTCTGATGCCTCATGAGTGGTCCCTGAAAACAGAAGTTGCAGAAGAGATTTTCCACAAATGGGGCCACCCTTGCTGTGACCTATTCACCATGCACAAATGCCAAATGCAGCAACTACTTTGCCCTCATTGCCCAGGGACACTCTAGTCCACAACTGGCCTCCGGGACTTCTTTATGCTTTTTTACCCTTTCTTCTCATACCCAAAGTGATTCAAAAATCAAAACTGTTGAAGAGTACCCTGATCCTCATTGCTCCTTACTGGCCTCGCCAAATCTGGTTCCCCTTCCTGTGACCCTATCTCTTCAAGGAACCAAGGATTCTGGAACCATCTCCAGACCTTCTGATTCACCAATCAGGACAGTTCCATCCTACCATCCAAACCCTGAAATTGACAGCATGGCTGCTCCAGTTCCAAGAATAGCCAGGCATATATCCCTTTCTCCTACCATTAAACACATTCTCATTTCTTCCCACAAACCTTCCACCAGGAAATTATATTCCAGCAAATGGAAAAGGTTTTACATTTGGGCAGCTAAACAAGGCATAGATCCCTACTCAGCCTCCATAGAGTCTGTCCTGTCCTTCCTTGCATCTGTTTTTCAAGAAGAAGCTGCAGCTGCTACTATTAGAGTTCATTTGGCTGCCATCTCAAATTATCATTTTGGGAACATGGAGAATCCAATTATGTCCCACTCTTTATGCAAAACCTTTTTGAAAGGAGCCTCCTTCTCAGACCTCCAATCAGGCAACCTCCGGAGCCCTGGGACTTAAACTTAGTTCTGACCTCATTGATTTCTCCACCATTCGAACCGTCTTCTTCATCCACATGGCATGAATAGCAAAACAAAGTCCTTTTGTTTGTATGTTATTGATAGCATAATTACTATTATGTATTTAGTTACTTTTTTGCAAACAAGATCTAGGGAATTGACTATATGGAGCTTTTCTACCCGGGCCTCCGCTGAAAATGGACATGTATCCAGTCGGACTATCCCGGTAAACAAATGTAAAATAAATAAATAAATAAAAATAAATAAATGGTGCACCATGTGATAGGGGATAGCCTTGAGCCAGTAAAAGCTCTTGAGCTTTAGTATCGACGGAGTCGGAGCCGAGGATCAACTCTGAACCCATCCAGCAAGAATGTAGGCGAGATGGACTACAAACATGGAACGTTATGGTAAGTACATAACTTTTTATTAAAAAAAAAAAAATAGCATTTTATAGAAAACAGCATTTTGATAGCCTTTAAAAAAAATTCTTACATCCACTATGCATTTGTGTATACGCGTGTGTGTGTATAAACATATATATACATGTATATGTATACACACACAGATATATATGCAAATATCTATTTACATGTGCAAAAACACACACACGCACGCACACACACACACA
Source organism: Protopterus annectens (assembly GCF_019279795.1). Classification (NCBI taxonomy): domain Eukaryota; kingdom Metazoa; phylum Chordata; order Ceratodontiformes; family Protopteridae; genus Protopterus; species Protopterus annectens. The sequence goes on along the minus strand of NC_056733.1, from coordinate 1,891,053,465 downwards.
CACACACACACACACACACACACACACACACACACACAGGGTACTGTCAGCAAATCTCAAAATGTTTTTGTTTTGAGTTCTAATATATTGAGCAAACACATCAAAACTAAAAAGAGTGCTAACTCCTGAACAGCTTTACATGGTTCCTGAGGGGGTACCATTTTCTTTGATCCATTGAGATGTTTTGAGATTTAATTTATTTTTTTCAAAATTCTGTGACTTGAACAAATAATATTTGATCAAGTTAAATGCAGGCATACATATACATGTGTTATAGATAGACTTAGTTATAGTTTGTTTCAGAATAAGGGGAGGGGGCATTCCATTTACTATATTAGTAAGATGCTTAGGAATGCCAAGAAATGCTACTTAGCTACTTTCTGGGAGGATAGTTTGTCTTGATCACATATCATAGCTCCTTTCAATGGATATTCTTACACAAGGACATCAGCCCGATGCCATCTATCCAGGCACTGACACTCTAGGGTTTAGCTTTAAGATAATGTATCAGATGGGCTGCAACGATATGAATGCAGATGAGCTATCCTGGGCATACATCCCATGTGCTAAGTCTGATGACTCTATGCCCGGAGGGTCACGTAGCATAGTGGGGACTGGCTCCCTTAAATATGTTAACCCCAGAAGGGTCAAATAACATGGTGGTCAATTGCTTTTTTTAATGGATTTATTTACCAAGAAACAAGCAAAAGTGTTGGAGGAAATGGAGGACAGCTGTATGTAGGTACCTTAGTGCACAGTAGCTTCATGACTTTTGGGTCTGAGGAGAGTCCAGGGAAGATTCTAGTTAGAGATCCCTAGACAAGAAGGAAGAGGAAGTCAGTCTTCAGGGTAACCCTAGTAAGGAAGTGACCTGACACATAAGAGGGGAAGACAGTTGGACTTTTTACTGTCTAAAGAGAAGATGAAGCTGATGTTGTATTGTTTTCCCCTGCTACTTAAATTGTCTAGAGGTCTCAGTATGTCTTGTTTTATTTTTTACAAGTTATTCTTCTAGAGTCCTATTTAAAAAGTAGCATGACTTCTCAGTGTAAAAATATGCTGCACTGTGGAAAAACCTTTCTGAAAGATATGTATTTATTTTTTCTTGATAAATGTTTTATATCACAATGTTGACAACAGTGGATTTTTTTTGTCAAAAGCCACCTTATATAGCTGTGCTTCTGATGTCTTCTGATACTTATACAATCGGTACGTACAAGGGCAGTTTGACAGGCACTTGAATCCCAAACAAACTGAGCTACTATTATTCACACCAACTCTCTCTCCTCCCTCGAAAAAATACCTTTAATATACTGTCATCCAACAAGACCAATATAGAACTGGTATCCCACACCATGCTACTTGGTGTGATTATAGACGACCACCTGAAATTTGATCTCCACCTTCAGCAAACTATGAAGAAGACACCGAAAGCTAGACTGCCTCCATAGAGTAAAACACTAACTACCTTACTGACTCAGTTAGACAAAACACAGCCACTTCTTTTTTAGTCCCCATCCTATTATATGCATATCCTATCCTAACCAACCTCAACTCCTCTCTTTCAGCCAGTCTAGAACAATTCCACAATAAAGTAGCCAAATTTGCAACCAACAATATAGATCACATCACTGCCTCTCTTTAAAAAAAGTAAACTGGCTCAAACTAGATAATTCTCTATTGTACTCAGTTAATTACAGCCTTCAAACTACTGCACATCCCTGAATAACTCCCATCCCTTCAATCCATCATTCAGCCTTACGGTACTATGAGACCTCTATGCTTGTTAAATGCCAGCTGAATCAACACCTGATAGATAAATGGCTCTGCACCTCCACTGGTTAAACTGGTCCTAATACAGCAATATGAATTTGTGCCATAAATCTCTGTTGCACAAAACGTAATGTACTATTAATCACAACTATGTCCTCCGCTATCATTTCATCTCCTTTATCTTCATGTTCCTCTTCCCTTCCTTCCTTTCTTTGGGCTGCTCTAACTCTTTATCTTACTTTCCTACATCCTAGAGTTTGAACAATACTTTATAGTAACAGATATTTTTACCTAAAACCTGACGATCTATGCATACCAATGATACTGCAGTGCAAATTTCACCCTGTTTTAAAATTATATATTTGTACACAACCCATGTGACTGTTATTTTTAATTGAAAATGTTTTTAAATGATGTAATGGATGTCAAGGATCTCTGAATAATGCAACTGTTGAATAAACTGACTAAATGATGAAACAATGCAAATGATGTCCATAATGTCTGTATAATGGAGCCCCCTCTCCCCCCCAGGCCTCTGCTAAAAGAGCACTGCTCTGTCAGATTTTCCCAGTAAACAAATGGCAATAAATAAAAAAATACAATTAACTGTTCACAGTACCACTAATGACAACTGTAAACCATATTCGGGCTACAAATTCTCTGGCGCACTTTGATTACTGGGTTCTTATCATATATTCTCTGGGCTGACTGAAATTGGTCAGAACTGATCAGTGTTTTTCCCTGGTAAACATATTTAAATAAATAAATAAATAATAGTTAGATAAATAGTGTCAGCAACCATAGAGGAATTAGTATAGAAAATCATGGAGTCACAGGTGGGGAATGACCGAAGATCGCAACTGCCATAACAGCTGAATATGCTGGCCAGCACACCTACAAACCACAAGACTGTGCCACCTTTCAAGAACCTAGGCATAGAGGATGGCCTGGAACCTTATTTATGACATTTCAGCACTATGCCCCTATAGAAAACTGAAGCTGAGCAGACTGGGCAAGAGCCTTGACATCCGAGATGACAGGTGAGACACTGAAAATATACAAGGACATGGATGGGACTAACTGCATGGACTATGATACAAGGAAGAATGGCTAGTCAGGGCTAGTATAACTTTTGAGGTATGAGCAATAACATTTTATAACTGGCCTTTTAATGTAGCTAAATCGAATGTTGCAGCGGTAGCGTTGTCGCCTCACAGCAAGAGGTTCTCCTGTTTGATTCTCGGCTAGAGCGCCTTCTGTATGGAGTCTGCATGTTCTCCCAGCGGTCGAGTGGCATTCGAAAGACATGTGTGAATGGGCATGCCTTCGTTGAATGTTGGGCATTGGGCTGGCACCTTGGCACCATAAAAATCGACTGCCAGTCATTAGCAGACCGGAGTTCCACTGTGGCGACCCCTAACCAGGAAAAGGCAAAAGAAAACCAACAACTTTTAATGTAGCTAAATCAGTACATGCATACATTCATGCTTTAAAGAATATGTTAAAGCTCAGGCTTGCACCTGTTAGCAACAGTAAATCACAGATGTTAGACATGTTATCAGTAGACAGGTTTTAAAAGAACTTTGCCTAGTAATATAAAACTGCAAAGTGATGGCTGAAAATCTGATAAACTTGTAACTTTAGTGCAATTCTTAATACTTGGTTACACCATTTTTAAAAATGAATTGTCTGCTGCCAAGATTAAAATTGCTCTAAGCAATATACATTTTTCTTTGAAACAAAGATAGAAAATAATGTTAATTTGCTTTAAATGTTCCAAGGGAAAGAAGAAAAAAAGCAGGTACTGGTCACCACGCTGAACAGCTTCAAAACTTTTATTTAAAACACAATTAAAAACACAGGAATGAACTATTTTGGGACCAAGCCCTTTTTCAGATGCAAAACCCAACTGAAACTTCAGTTTTTATATAGCTCTTCAGTTAACATTCAGTACCGCACCTTCCTTTTCTTTAGTGCAGGTCTTAAAGGTATAACCCCATTTAAACCTGGGGTTTTGTGTGCTGATAGCTCAATGATCCATTTAGTTTCATTCAACTCTGTCTCATTGATTGTCACCTCCCCTTTGGTTTTTATTTACACATTGTATAACCATAAACTTAAACTTATGATTTTCATACTTAGAAATGTGCTGGAAAAGTGCATTATGTTTATGTTTTAATCTTACAGAGGACAAATGGCTCAGAATTCTGTTTTTCAGCATGCAGTTAGTTTTTCCTACATAGAATGAGCTGCAGTCCTGACAGACAGCCAGGTAAACAACATTCTTTGTTCTACAGTCTGCATACAAATCAAAACAATATTGTTTTCCTGATACAGGGTGTACATAGGATTCTGCCTCCACAATGTACTCACATGCTTTACAATTTCTGCACTTTCGTGTACCTGCAGGTTGTGAAAAATTGTTCCTACTTTTTTCTTCCCTTCATGACATAATAAATCCTTCAGATTTTTATTTCCTCTAAAGCCAAAAACTGTTTTTTCTCACACTAGCTTGGCTATTTTTTTTTAATCTGTCAGCAAAACATTCCAATTCTGTTTTATTATGCATGCATTAGATGAAGCTGTACCTAAAGTGTGCAATAGGACTACAACTAGAGTAATTGAGTCAGCTCTGTGTTATTGTGTTACAACCAAGTTAGTAAAAATGTACTGTCTTTATAGAAATAAGGGAGCTACAAGTCCTACTGGATTCTGGAAGTGTAACTCCCCTTGCCAAGCTTTCCCTAGGGTGCAAGCACAAAATTAGCAGTAATCAAAAGGTAGGGGTAACATAGCATCATGGTGACAGAAATAAGTATCTCCTTACACATGTAGTAATTCAGATGTTTGTAGGAAAATAGTTCAATCCTGTGGCTGTAACTCCTGAGTTAACCTATGATTTAATATTAGGAAAAGACCTTCTCCATTTAAAAGGACTGCGGTGGTGGTGCTGAGGTAGCGTTGTCGCCTCACAGTAAGACGTTGCCCTGTTCAACTCTTAGCTAGAGTGTCTTCTGTGTGGAGACATGCGTGAATGGGTGTACCTTCATTGAAGGTTGTGCATCAGGGCCGGCAACTCGGCACGTAAAAATCAACTGCCAATCATTAGTGGACCGGAATTCCACTGTGGCGACCCCTAACTGGGAAAAGCCAAAAGACACAACAACAGCAACCTTCTCCATTTAAAAGCACTGTATAAAATGTGAAAAGAGGGAGAATGTATAGAAACAGTGTGGCAAACTGATACACACATTCAGTGAAAGAAAAGCCAACTTGGTGGATATGGGCATCCTGAGGCAATGAAAAAATTGCCCGATGTTTACTGACAAACAGCTAATTCTCAAACAAACTGATAAGGTATATGAGAGGTGTATTTACACAATGTCACTGGAGGCAAAGTTCTCAAATAAAAGCACTCCTAATGTCAATCAGGTTTTCAGTAGTACACATGCTGCACCCATCACACACAGCATAAAGCAGATATATAGTCCCACATATGCTAAGGCAGTTAAATGCTACCTTCCAAAACCCAAACACCTACATGAAGCACGCATAATAAATGCCATCAGCAGCTCTGAATGCACTCTTTCAAAAAAACAACACCCACAGCAACACATACAGCCACATTTCATAGAGCATCTACTTCTAAACCCCTAAGGCAAGCTACCACACCACCCAACATTCTAGTTATTAGAGATTCCATTGTGAGACTTACTGATGTCCCCCTCACCGGGCTGAGTAAGAAGAAAGTTATAGGCAGTTGCTTATCAGGAACAAGGATCCACCATATCACACACACAGTGATGTCACTGGACCCAAAGTACCAGATTCATAGTTCATGTGGACCTAAATGAACTGAAACGTACCCCCCCAAGACTATATGAAGAGAAATACCATGGAGCTCTCATAATATGTGTCCCAGGCTGGTGTGAGCCTAGCACTAAGCTTTCTACCTTCTCCAAGGATGCTGCCACTAAACAAACAGGAAATGGCTGACTTTAATAATTGGCTCAGTTTCTGGTGTCATTCTTTGGGAGTGCAATATTTGTCAGCATAGAAGATTGTCAGCAGACCACACTGCTTTGTCAGGGATGACCTTCACCTCTCTCCTTTAGGGTTTTGAATAATAGCTAAAACACTGTCCTTCCCATAGTGCCTTTTTTAGATAATTTTAAATAAAAATTTTCGAGACATAGCAAATCAAAAGAAAGAAAATCTAAAGGTGTTACTGCTCAAAGCTAGGAGTCTAAATAAGAAACTCCACTAGAAGAAAAAAAGACAAAATGCAGTAAGAAGTATTTAAATAAGAAGGACTTTAAAAGACTGTATAATAACAAATGCAAATTTGTTGTAAAACTTGAAGTATTAGATAATCATTCTAATAAACCATCAAGTTTAAAGAAGTCAAGAATAAAATAAAGGGAAGTATGACAGAGATTGAAAAATTGTATTAAATACTTCAGAAAATGGGTAGCTCTAGAAGCTAGAGCATGAAGAGAAAAACTGAGGTTTTCTGCAGAAAAACTGCAGTTGGAGGGAGTGGACTGTATTAACTTTATCAGTACAAACAGAAGTGGTGTTCCACAAAAAGATTTGTTACCAAGAGGATGCATCATATTTATGCTTCTAATTTAGCCTCCAGAAAGAAATTGAGACCTATAATCGGTTAAAGTGCAGTAATACCAGCAGAAGGAGATGATTCCGATAAAACTATAACAAAATAGAAAGGTGTTTAACATTGGTGAAGTCAGGGTATTTGTTTAAAATGACTACTCACTTTCTACTAGACAAGAGGAGTATGTTTATTCGAGTTACTGAGTTGTCATGAGGCTGGGGCGATGCTCAAGCAGCTATATCCAGCAGTCTTTAGAATATTTTTTCCAGGTGGGTCAAAAATGTAAATGGACGCATATCTGGATTTGAAAGAGATGAAACAACTCAGTCAACAGCACTTTAGTTAGTAAGGTGAAGAGGACTCAGTTTCTGGACCCTACAAAAGTCAGAGGGGTCCAAAAGAGACTATGTCAGTGAAACTGTTTCCCTTGTTCCAAAATAAAATGCTTGAGTAACACAGACAAGCCTAGGGGCAGACCAGAAGAATTAGGTAAAACTTTGACTCAGACCAGATGCTGGTGCTGCAGGAAATTAAAGAATGAAAAAAAAAAAAGGCTAACAATTAGATGAACATATTGAATGGTGAAAAAAATGAAAAATGTTAGTGCCACTGTGAGTTGCTTAAGTATGAAAGCTGAAGAAACATGAATCTCATTTTGTGCCAGTTAAGAGCAGCTGACGCTTGAACCAGAGCCTTGTAAAATGCATCTCAGTACAAGAACCCCTAATTTTAGGACTGATGCCAATGCAACTAGCCACTACTGTGAAGTTAAGCCTTATGAGATTTTGTTCTTTCAAGTGTATGCACTTCCTTTATTCTGTTTTTAAAAGAATTTGAAGAAGGCTTTAGTGAACTGTACTGATTGAAAAAAACGGCATGACCTCAAACAAATGTGTAAAATTACAAATATGTAAATATAATGTTAATTGAGTGTTACAAAGTATGAATAAGCTCCTAGCAGGACAAATATGTATCGGTCCACTTAAATACATCGAAAGTCCCAAATGTCAACACTTAAGACTCAACACATGCAATGTTGACAGGTCATTGTGCATGCTCTGAGCATAACCTCAGAGTATGCAAGGTTGGAAACACTGTTTTTGCAGTTGACAAAACAAATGTTAACATTTGGGAGATGCTCTTATTTTCAGCACTCCCATATATGCATGTATACACACACACACACACACACACACACACATATATATATATATATATATATATATATATATATATATATATATATATATATATATATATATATATATATATATATATATATATGTGTGTGTGTGTGTGTGTATATAAAGAGAGAGTGCGAGAGATACACATATCTATATCTGTACATATAAATATAGCTATATCTATATATTTGTGTGTGTGTGTCTGTGTGTACACACACACACACACACACACACACACACACACACACACACACACATATATATATATATATATATATAGATACATATATTAGATATACACATATACATACATATGTATATCTATATATGTATAGGTAGATCAAAAGTGGCATACATTCTAAGTGACTGCAACTTTAAAACTTTCAAATAACAGAATGTCTGCTTTGTCAATTCTAACATGGAATGCAAATGGCCTTGCAAGCACAGAAAAAAGCAAAGAGTACTGAACTACATTAAGAAATGTGGGGTGCAAATGGTCATGCTGCAGGAAACTCATTCCAACAGAAATGAGCTTATAAGTTTTATAAAAAAGAGTATCAAGAACAAAAGAAAAGGGACATTTTATATTGAGAGGAAGATATGCTCCAATTGTGGTAGAAAAGGAAAAATACAACAACAGAACATTTCTGGCAGTGAGGGGTTACTGACAATGAAAGAGATTTGCTTTTTTGTATATCTACATCCATCCTAAAACTGTGGTAATGGAGCTTAAAAGAGCTATGAGAGAAATGATAACTTTCTATCAATACATTTTACTTCTAGACGATGATTAGAATTTGTATCTAGCACAGAAGGTTGTCAATGGACCCTAGTACATAAACTATAACTAGAAAAGCTAGATTTTCAAAGATGTATATGAAAATATTTGCTCATTTCAGGAGCAGCAGATCAAAAGGAATTCACATATTATTTCCCAAGAAGCAATAATTGGCTAGGCTGAACAAAAATTATATGTCACTGGAGTATATGCATTTGGTTACAAAAATACTGAGACCCATCCACTAATGATATCTGGCCATGCATTTACAAGAATTAATATAAAGTTTCAAGAAACTAAATAAAAGAAAAACATTGCCATTTCCCCCATATATTTATTTAAAAAGGGGGAATTTAAGAAATGGGCAATATGTAAAATTCAGGAGTCATTAGGGCAGATAGAAATAATTTCAGAGGGACTGCCTAGGACTTAGGATAAAATGAAGACGGACTTTAAAAGTATACTTGAATTATGAGAGAAAGAGATGTGGGAGAAAAGTAAACATATTTAAAGGATCTGGCAAAAGTAAAAATGCTGCAGAGGAGATGGAAGCTTACAGATTAACAGGAGGAATAATTGCACAAGTTTAGGAAAATTGCAGTTAAACATTTTTTCATAATAATCTCAGTGCACAACAATTTTCAGTGCAAAGACGTAGGCAAAAGAAAGTGGAAAACGCTTTGACAAAACTTAGCAATCCTATGACAAGAAGGTTAACTAGGAATCTTGAAAAGGTGATTGGAATACTTTGGCAGTTTTAGAAAATGTATATAGAGCAGAGGACTGGGGAAGTCAGAGATATATTTGGAAGCTATTTTTCTGTAAACATCAGATATTCCAAAGTTTGGTGCCATGGAAGCTCAACAATTAACAGTCACCATAGATAAATGACAAAGAAAACATGTGAGTATAACCAAACAACAGGGAAATCTCCATGAATGGATGGAATTTACATAAAATTTAAATGTAAGGAGGAAGAAAGCTGTTGAAAATTTGAAGGGCAATATTTAATGATATTATAAAAGGGGGATACCTACATTGTGGAATAAGTCAGTGTTGGTAGCATTATCAAAAATGGCAAGGATCCTGCAAATCCTATTTTATAAAGACCAATTTCTATTCTAAATCATGATTAGAAAGTGTTTATGTCTATATTAACTAAGGAAATGACAAACGTTACCAACACTGTTAGACATAGATATGGAACAGAGACAAACATTTGTTAACATTGATAGAACAATAATGATCCAAAGGGAATTGGAGTAATGATAAATGTCATTATTGTTGATTAGTTTTGAGACAGAGAAAGCATTTGATGGTTTTGTTGGGAATTCATGAGTAAGACAATGTTAGTATTTGCATAATAGCATTAATAATGCTTCCTGACAGCTTGAGTTTGAATAGAAGGACCAGGAAAGACTGTCTTATTCCCCCTGTATTATTTACTGTATATGTAAAATATTTACCTAAAAAGTTAACAGATTTACAAATTCAGGGATATAAGCCAAAAAAGGTAGTTTTGTATTTAACAAATCCTGAAATCAACATTAATGTGTTCTGGAATATTTTAAGTATCCTCGGGGTATAAAATAAATTAATGTAAAACAATGCTATATCATTAAATCATGTGCATACACATGAATTAGCTTAACAATGCCTATAGTTATGGAGACATGAACATGGGCACTTGGAACACAAAAGACTGTTTTTAGGAATAAAGAAAATGTGGGAAAAACATACAGAATATTATTAAAAAAGTAGGATATCAGAAAGTAATAGTCATGGGCAAAGAGAGTAAGATACAGGCAGTGAAAATGTTTTAGTTCCTTCAGTCCAGTACATAGGTCAGGCATACTTTTATCAGCCAGAGAAAAAGTTGTAGATAACAATTAACAAATAGATGAAGAAATGTATTTGGGAAGAGAAGGCAAGAGTAAAGTGGGATAAGCTGATTCATCCTGTTGAACAGAGTTGTTTAGGACCATCTTAATTGAAGGGATACATTAAAATTAGCACAAGCAGTTGGCTATAGATTAAAGTGGAAAAATATGATGGTGGAGCAAGGTGGAAGGATAACAGATACAAAGCAAAATTAGAGTTTTGGAAGCAAGCCCTTAGGGAAATACACATGACTATACAGAATGTGTATGTGTTTACTATCTTTGAGCAAACGTCCATTTGGTCGATGAGGGTTATATGTGGTACTTAATATCAAACTTACAGATAGCCAGATTTTCAAAATGATGGGTGACTGTTTTATCATGAAAGGTGAGAGACTGTGTGTGTGTGTGTGTGTGTGTGTGTGTGTGTGTGTGTGTGTGTGTGTGTGTGTGTGTGTGTGTGTGTGTGTGTGTCAGTCAGGGTTAGGGCCAGGGATAGGTAGGGGATAGGTTTTGTACATTTGTGTGCAAGTGTGCATATTTTAGGGTTAGGGTCAGGATTAGGTAAGGGGTAGATGTAATGTAAGCGTGTGTTTGTGTGTCTGAGTCCTATATGGTGGCAGTGTTATGGGAAGGTTTTAAGTTAATCTGTAGACTTAGGGTTGGGGGAAGGGGCAGCCTTAGAGTTAGCACCCATTACTAAGGTAGGCAGTAATGAGTGCTAACCCTAATCCTAACACTGCCCCCTCCCCCAAACTTAACCCTATGCATTAACTTAATAAAAACCTTCCTGTAACACTGCCATTACCAGACAAATCTGTGGCTAGTGTTATGGGGGTTTTCATGTATCAGTACAGGAAATACTTTTCCTTTCTTGATCTTTTGTGTGTTCAATGTTTACAGCATTCAGTCTTCTGTATGTTCAGCCTTCTTAATGCTGTATTTTTAAACATAACACTCAGAACACTCAATCATATAGAAGACAACTATATATATATATATATATATATATATATATATATATATATATGTATATATATGTATATATATATATATATATATATATATATATATATGTATATATATATATATATATATATATATATATATATATATATATATATGTATATATACATATATATATATATATATATATATATATATATATATATATATATATATATATATATATATATATATATATATATATATATATATATATATATATATATCTATATATGGATCCGTCCATATGTTTGAAGTTTCACTACTTCGAACCCCACTTCACCGCGTCCACCTGTTCGAAGTAGTGAAACTTTGAACATTGACTTTGGCAGTCACACTACAGAGCAGAATGGGAATATTCCCTTTTCCCCGCTGTAGTGCGATCTCAGAGTTGGTATATTTAAGTATGGGGGGGGTGTGGGGGGCACAGCCCCCCACATGTGAGGTGCAGGGGCCCCCTGCAAAAACATGTTTTAGTGTTTTTTGGGGGGGGTTAGCCCGGGGAACTAGACTTCAGCGAAAGTGCACTTTCGTTTAAGTGGACTTTCGCTGAAGTGTAGGGTCTACTGCTCTATTTCGAAGAAGTGTATTTTTGATGTAAAACAGTAGACCCATATATATATATATATATATATATATATATATACACACACACACACACACACACACACACACACACACACACACACACAGAAATAAAGACTAAACCAGGAACAGAGTGGAGGAAGGAGAATTTGCTAGAAGCACACCAGAAATGTGGAAAAAACAGCAAAAGTCCAGATAAAACTCATGAAACTCCGTAGATTTATTACAGACAGTAAATGTCTGTACTAAATCTGTGGAGTTTTATCTGGATTTTGCTGGGTTTTTTTCCCCACATTTCTGGTGTGGTTATTAGTTGGATTCTTGTTCATTTGATTTTTGTCAGAATTTGCTAGAAGGCAAGAGACAGAGGGAAGTAACTTGAGGAAACTAAAAAAGAAGTTGTGCTACTGGGACCAAATAAGTTGGAAAGGAAAAGTAATAGTGTGGGAAGAAGCCAAGCAAGTGTGTAACCAGCTAGTCAAAGAATGCTATCCGTAGCAGACACTGTTGATAGAATAAAGATAAAGAGAGGGGGAAGTATCAAGTGAAAGACCAGTACTCTGGTAGACTTTTTAGTAAAATCAAGAACAGAAGATGCTTTTAAGAATGGGATAATTAGTAAGGCATATAAAATCTTAGATACTAATTATAAAAAATCAAAAGAGATTGAAAAATACTAAAACGGAAGATTAGAACAACAAATTACAAAAGAGCAAGGGGATGATATTTGTAAGGCAGCTAGGTATGCCACAAAGTCCACAAGATTTATTATATTTGCATGGAAATGTTTACATAGGTACTTTTACACTCCATAGGTTCATAGGTGTGTACTAGGCTAATGGCTCTGGGGCCTTTACAAGCCTAGCCCATGGGATTACCCTTTACCCTGGCATTGTGCCACCCGACCTTAGTTCCCAGTGCCTATGTCAACTAAAGCCACTAGAGTAATCCCTGGGGTGAATTTTCTATTTCCCATCCACTCATCAAGATTTCTCTTGAAGAGGACCAGTGAAGTGCTCTGCTTGACATGTATGGGAAGTCTATTCCATAGCATGGCCAGTCTCTGGGTTATGAGCCTGTCCCTCCAGCATGTTCTGTTGATTGTGGTAATGAGGTTGAGGTTTCTGGAGCGTGTGGTGCGGAGGGATTGGGATTTCTTTAGATGTAGCATTTCTAACAGAGCTGGGTCAGACATGACTTTGTAAGTCAAGCAGAGATCGCCTCTAAGTAGGCGATATGAGACAGAGAATAGTTGGAGTTTTTTTAGTCTGTCCATTTAGGACAAATGTTTAAGGCTTAGGATCCTCTTTGGGAGGTACTTTTGTGGCCTCTCCAGTTATTGCAGGTGTTTAGTGAGGTATATGCCAAATGGGGTATTGTACTCAATGATTTGCCTAATGAGGAAAGAGTAGAGGGAGACAATTACCTCTTTCTTCCTGGATGCAAAACCCTTAGTAATGAGATGTGCCACATAGAAGGACTTTCTGACCACAGTGGCAATGTGGTGGTCAAAAAAGAAGTTGCTGTCAACCTGTATTCCCTGATCTCTTATAACGCCTTATGTGTTTAGTGGACTACCATCAGTGTAGTAATTCATGGGAACCGGGTTTTCCCAAAGGGGATGATGACACATTTTTTGGCATTGAGCTTAAGGCCATGGTTCTGACACCAGTCGTTGGTCTCAGTGAGACCTTTCTGTAGGATGTCAACATCACTCAGGGAGTTAATAATAGCTTCCAACTTGCAACCTTCTGCAAACTTTGTCAGCCATGGTCCCTTCGTGTTGGCCTGTACTTCGGAGAAGTAGATACCAAACAGGAGAGGACCCAGGACCGAACCCTGTAGGACTCCAGTTGTGACTGGTCAGCAGTCTGACTTGGAGTCAGCTACTTTCACATTGTGGGTTCTACGTGTGAGCCAGTTTGCAACCCACCTAGTGATATAGGGGTTGATGCCTAGCTTAGTGAGTTTTTCTATGATTCTTGAGTGAGGAATGGTATCAAAGGCCTTGGCCAGATCAAGGTAGGCTGTATGAACCACCTTGCTTTCCTCCACAGCTCTGGTGACTGACTCAAAGAAGCTGACTAAGTTGAGCAGGCATGATCTACCCTTCACAAAACCAAACTGTTTGGAATCCAGAGTTTGGAGATTCCCTATATCCTTGTTTATTAGGTCCATGATGATGCGTTCCATAGCTTTGCATATCAGACTCGTCAGGCTAATGGGGTGATAGTTCCTAGCGTCTGTAGTCCCTCCTCCTTTTTGGAGAGGGATGACTGTAGCAGTGCGCCATTTGGTAGGGACAAAGCCTGAGATGAGGCTGTGATTGAACAGGCACATAGGTGAGGTGCCAGTTCACTCTGTAGTTCATGTAGAACACAGCCAGGAATATTGTCAGGTCCCATAGAAGCTGTATTCTTAGCCCTGGACAGTGCTGTTTTAACCTGTGCAGCAGTAATACTTTGTGCCTGGCAATCTACTGGCATTGTGACTGGTCCCTGGGGGGGGGTAAAGTTGGTACTGAATCTGTTAGCCAGTGTACTGGCAATATCTGTTGGCTCGGTATAGGAGGTACCATTGTGCAGTAGCTCAGAGCAAATCTGGGTATTGCCGTGGGGATTCTTTACATAACTATAGAAGGCCTTGTGTTTTTCTTTACTATCTGCTGCAATTATGTTTTCATAGCTAGCTTTAGAGGATTTGATGTGGGATCTCAACTTTTGTTGAGGCTGATAAGGGAGTTTTTCCAGTCTTGGGACTTCACCTTATTCCACATCAGTTTCCTCCTTCTGTTGTAGAGTCTGTTTATGGCAGGGGACCACCAGATTGGCTTCCTTTTTTTGGAGGAGAGTATCTTGGTTCTGTTGGGTATGGTGAGATCCATGCATTTGTGTATATGTTCATACAGTGCATTGGTGTATGATTCAGCAGTCATGCAACTGATCTCCATTTGCATGGGTGCCATGAAGTTAGCCACCTCTGTTCTTAGGAGCCCAAAGTTAGCTTTGGAGAAGTTTTTCATGGTGGTTACCTTTGCGGGGGGGGGGGGTGCGGATTTCCAAGGGGATTAGTGTGTGTGATTGGATCTAACCAGGGAGGAGCTCTATTGGTGTAGAGCAATGGTCGCCCATGTTAGTAATGACCAGGTCAAGGATGTTGCTACCTCTAGTGGGGATAAGAACGAACTGGTCCAGGGCATTGGAATTAATGAATTCCAGGAAATGCTGGGCAAGTGTATTGGTACATGAGTAGTTTTCCCAGTTAATGGAGGGGTAGTTGAAGTCACCCAGTATAAAAGTGTCAAGTTGGACCCTAATATTCTCCAGGGTGCTTTAGGAACTTGGAGTGTGAGTCTTAGGACATGGTTGGGGACCTATACCAGGCTATGACCTGAATTGTTGTCTTACACAATGTTAGCTGCACTTGAAGTATCTCAGATGATTTATGTTGGGATACTAGTCTGGAGGTGTGTGCATCCTTTATGAATATGGAAACACCACTGCCTTTGGAGCTTCGGTCCAAGTTCTGGGGCCGAAAGGTGTGGAATGAGTTATAGCCTGGTAGTGCAGGAGTGCTTTCTGCTACCTTGAACCAGGTCTCTGTTACAGCACAAATGTCAATGTTCTCCAGTTTAAGGAGTGCTTCGAGTGAGTGGATTTTGAGATTTAGACTTCTAGCATTGAGCAGCATAACCCTCAGATTGCATTTGTTTGTAGCTGTTACGGTGGTAATTTGGTCTTTGGAACACCACCTAAAAAAGGCACTATAGGGGTGGCAAGAGCCTTGGCCAGTATCTGGAAGCCCAAGGGTGACAGATGCAGGCCATCTCTGGCAAAGCATTGTGGTCTGTCAATCAGGTCATCCCAGGCAGACAGATGCTGTATCCCCTTAGAATGACACCAGAAACAGCCAATTGTTGAAATCAATCATTTTCTGCTTGTACTGTGGTATCATTCTGGGTGATGGTAGGATGCTGCTCAGGGCTAGAGTCATACCCACCTGGCGACATAATCCGAACGCTCCTCCATGTCTCTTTTCACATAGTCAAGGGAGGTAGGTCTCAGGTCAGTCACACCCTCATCTACAATGACAGAGTCATATTTATACCTGTTGTTGAGGGACCTGAGTGCGTAGATTATGTGGCAGATCCTGGCACCTGACAGGCAGCTGACTATTACTTTCTCCTTATTCAACCTAGTGAGTGGGACATCAGTGTGCCTCACTATTGAGTCATCTATGACTAGTGTGTTGGGCATGCTGTTTTGCCTTAGGGGCTTTGATTGAGTGGCACACTCTCTAGAAGAGTTATGTGTCTCGTGATTAGTACTGTGTTGTGGTGGATGATTGCATTTCTGTCTTGGTGGTCTCTGCTGTTGGAGTAGATTTTTATTCAGTGCCTCCACAAAGGTGGGTGTGTGGTTTGTGTTTTTATGTGAAGGCAGTGCTGGTGTATGTTCTGGAGGGCTATGTGTTCCATGTGGTGTGGTGCAAGTGTTGACCTTCTCCTCTTTGCCAGCTATTCCGGTCTTGGCTGGAGAGTGCATGGATTCCAGTTTGGATATATAAGTGCATCTCTCGCAAGTCTGAGTGTTGGGGAGGTAAGAGGAGAGGGTTGTCAGTTTACATGAGGCAGTTGCTACATTGCTTCAGGATGCCCAAGTTCACAAGGTTAATAGGAGAATGCACAGGGAACTGACCTTTAGACATGCCTGGAGGGGTGTGCATTAATAATAAGTAATGGAGCTGTTTCCTTGTAGAATGTTTAGTGCTAGTAGCACTTTTGTGTGCTACAATAATTACTACAAGAAGTCTGGTAAAGGGCTAGACTAATAAGCTAGTAAAAGTGCAGGAGAGGAGAGACCTAGTAGATCTAAGGTAAAAATTGAAGAGCAGACTTTGACACCACTCAGAAGCTTACATACAGTCCTGGAAACAGCAAATCTGTGTCTGGACTAGACTAGTTACAGGGAAGGTGGAAAACAAGCACAAACATGGGCTTTTAAACCAGAAAGTTGAAAGAGATGGAAAAACTACCCAAACAGCCAATAAACTACAATGTCCATGCCAGAAACTACTCCTTTTGTAGGAGATAGGCTACCTAGTGCTTACCACTCCCAATGATTAGGTAGAAGGCTTCCCTCCAACACAGAAAGGCTTGGCAGGCTAAGAAGCTTACATACGGTCCCGGATACAGCAAATCTGTATCTGGACTAGTCTAGTTACAGGAAAGGCAGGAAAAGTGCAAAAGTGGACTTTTAAACTAGTAAGTTGAAAGAGATGGAAAAACTGCCCAAACGGCCAATATATTACAATTTCTGGGCCAGAAACCACTCCTCTTGTGGTAGATACGCTACCTACTGCTTACCACTCCCACTGATAAGCTAGAAGGCTTTCCTCTAACACAGAAAGGCTTGGAGGGCTCAGAAGCTTACAAACAGTCCTGGATACAGCAAATCTGTATCTGGACTAGACTTGTTACAGGAAAGGCAGGAAACAAGCCTATAATTTTTTTTTTAGTAAAGTGGAAAGGGAGAGAGGAGGACCAAAAGATAATTCAAGGTTAAGAAACTAAGTGGGTTGGCCTTGTCAAATGTTCTCTCTGTATTAGGTAGAATGAGCTAATGACACTAGACTGGAAGGATTGTCCCAGATCAAATTTACAATAGGAGCAGGCAACTGCAAAGTCACCAAGTATAAGAACAGGATACCAATAGGAAGGGAGGGTGGAAAACTAAATCAGTTATATGATACACTCCTTGGCAGGAAATCAGAACAAACAAACACAAACAGATGTTTAACAAATACAGAAAATTTCCAGTTAACACCTCACACACAGTGACACCAGCTAGACAAGATTTACAAACAGTGTGACAGTAAAAACTTTATTTATCAGGCCCTGTGAGGCAGACAGTTTTAATACAACTGAGCAGATTAGTTTATAGCTATAAAATACAGTAAAAAGTATGCAGCAGACAATAAAAATGCTATAAATAACTAGTAAAAATAAGCAAAAAACAGGTTACTTGTATATCACAGATCAGAGATTTGCTCAGTGCCCTTCCTCTGATTAGCTCTGTGTGACATGGCAGAAACACTTACAAGGTAACTTCTTAAGTAACAGAAAGTTGAAACCTTAAACAACTTAAAAAAAAGCTTGAAAGAACCAATGAGGTGCTTACTCCAAGCCGTAGTCCAGGTAACCCCAATTAGCCAATGACCATAAACACTTAGCTCTCACTGAAAATGCAAAATGGCTTTTGCTAAACTGAGATGGCCTGGAACATGTGCTCAGACACACAGCCTCTGCAAACAATCAGTTATATGATACACTCCTTGACAGGAAATCAGAACAAACAAACACAAACAGATGTTTAACAAATGGAGAAAAATTCCAGTTAATACCTCACACACATTGAAACTAGCTAGAAAAGATTTACAAACAATGTGACAGTAAAAACCTTATTTATCAGGCCCTGTGAGGCAGACAATTTTAATACAATTGTGCAGATTAGTTTATAGCTATAAAATACACTAAAAAGTATGCAGCAGACAATAAAAGTGCTATAAAGTACTAGTAAAAATAAGCAAAAAACAGGATACTTATATATCACAGATCAGAGTTTTGCTCAGTACCCTTCCTCAGATTAGATCAGAATCTTCTAGTAACTCCTTTTGTGACAATGGTTATGCCAACTGTTATGACTGTTATGTACAGATTGTAATTTTCTGTTATTACCAGTGCTGTTACCTATGTTCAAAACTGGTTAAGCTTCATACTCAGGTAAATGTTTTTACTAATGTATAAACACAATGTATATTTCTATTGTTTCTCTATATTCCATGTTATACTCTAGTGCATTCAGTATTGTATATCTCTGTTGTTTATATACTCTGTTGTTCGCATTCAAGCCATTGTTTTATATGCTGTTTTAAAACTTGCAGGTGTGTTGCATTTACTTTATTTAGTGCAATGTCTCTTTACTTGTGTAGATCATTGAGTCATGGCTGGAAAGGGTCAACAGACCTGCACACTTACCTGGTAAGTGATAAATTAAACTAAAATAAATAGCTTGGTGGAAGCTAGAATGTGTATGAGTATATTCTAATGCACAAGGATAAACAAACAGAACTTTTATAGAAACTATAGGTATAAGTAGAAGGATAAGAGATACAGAGAGATTAAGGTTTTGGAAACAAGAATGTATATGATAATGAATAATGCATGCATGTGATAATGGAAAGATCTAGTCTGATATTGTTCATTGTTATTAATGTATGTAAGTTCACATTACAAATGAACAATGTAATGAATAAATGCATTTGTATAAAAAATAAAGTGAAGTAAGCAAGAAGAACAGAGTTATGGTTCTGTTTCTGGTATTATAAAGCAAAGACTGCAAATAAAACCAAACTGCAACAGGAACCTGTGATACTAGTACAATTTATGCAGATTTTTTTTCTTAGATACCCTTTGCAGTGGAAAAAAACAAAAGGAGGGAAAAAAAGAAGGTGGTATCCATTCAAACTCATGTAGAGAGGAAGTCACCTAAAAAAGAGAGCACTCAAAAGACCAGTGATGATAGCAAAAAAAGTAAGACAGAAGGTGATTTTTGTTTAGCACTACCTTTTGAAAGAAAAACCAAACAAGAAGCTGCAGTGCCAATACTTTGGAGAGAAGTTGCAGTTTACTTTTGTCGGTAACCTGCCACTTCAACACAGCTTACTGATGATGTAAACCTGAGTTACTAGACTTATGAGTAAGCCACAGAAATGTTACAATGGCACAATGGGAAGATAATACTTGAAACAAAGCAAGACAGAACATAACTAAGACTCTGGGGAAAGATAGTAAATAGGATAGTCTCATTGCTTACCTCTATTTCAGTTTAAAAGATTACCTAGTAGTGTTAGCCCCTAGACCTGATAGAAGTATTAGATTATGTAATGACTTTAGGAATCTGAATACAAATTCAAAGTTGGATAGCAATTCCAAAACATTCAAGGTCAGAATCACCCTGTGGTGTATCAGTAGGAAGTGGAGCATTGAAGAAAGGAGATACTCACCAGATGGAAGACAGTGTCTAGCTATAAAGTATCTATTATGTCTTGACATGCTATTTCTTAGGCAGTTGCTTCAATATGGCCACAGATCAGGCTCTTTTGCAATGGTTAAGTTAGCAAACTTATGGTAATACCAAGTTGTGCTGATGGGCACTATCCTTCCAACTCATTCAGTATACAGTAACACACAGACCAAGTCTAAGCAACAGAAAATCCAGGACTTACAGTCCATTGTTATGATTCCAAAACAACCCAGATTTCTGTGCTAGGAGAGGTAGTTGCAACATGTTAGATATAGAAAATGTATATGTGCCTTTAATGTGCATTCAGAATGTATGCTGCTATCTGGAGTGTGGTAATATTCTCACAACAATCAGCCAGATCACATGGCTGCATTAGCCAATTACTATGGTATAAAAGGGAGTAGCCTGGGGACCTAAATTCAAGAATTAAGTTTTTCACATAGACGTTCATCTGGAAGGAAGACTTGGAAGCACAGAGTAAGTTATTGTTGTAAGAGAGAGCCTAGTCACTGACAACTGCATTCCAGTCAGACTACTTCAACATAAAGCAGTGCTACAGAAAACTCATTATAGCACACCTTGGACAGGAGGCCTTTGGGCTTGCAGTCCTCATGACAATATAAATCAAAGAAGCTGTGCTTGTAAGTTCTATGATCTTGAAATATTTAAGGAGTGCAGACAGACACACCTGAAGCATCTCCAATGGATAGTGATACCACATGCAACTCAACACTGACATCCAGCATTCCCCTGTAGATTCCACAACTGTCTGAACCACCAGAGATGCCAGGAACTCATCTGTGCTAATCAAAGATGATCCTGTTAGTGGATCTTCTCACAGCAATCAGATCAGTGACACTTCTTTGGACCTGCTGATAGGTACAATTTTGTCCACCAGCAGCACTGATGTCCTTAATAATCCTTAATAAAGGCATATTCAGAGAAGGCCCAGTCTGAAATCTTATGACAAAGCATCCAACAGCCATACTCACAGAGGGCCTACAGCATGGCAAAGAAGAAATTTAGAGAAAGTAAGTAAAAATTAACCAGACAAGAAGAAAAAAATCTGTCTGGGGAAGAACCTTGCAGCAATCCAGCAAAAAACAGTTAATGTTTCAGTCATAGAACCAGAGATGGCTTCCAATAATTTTAAAAACAAATCAAATGCACTGCATTTATATTTAAAAATAAGTGAGAAAGTGGAGTAATATATAAAGTCAAATGACAAAAGGCTGAAAACAATAAAAAACTTTATGTAGCTATTTTGATGAGCTTCTAAAACTACAGAAATCAGAGGCAAAAATGAAGGAAAACTGATTCAATGTCAGGCTTTTAAGAAGACTTGTTTAAAAATAATAGCGTTAGAAGACAGAACATTTAGAAAAAACTAAGATTTTTCTCTTATACCAGAGAAACTAAAGGAGTACACTGCATTAGTTTGTGAAAGTCGAAATAAGCAACTGGACATGTATTCCACAACATTTTTTATTTGAGAGGTCATATCCAAACCTGGCCATCAGAAGTCAGCTGAAACCTACATTAGTAAAGATGCAATCATACCAGCAGAAAGGGTTATTCCTGACAAAACTGTGACAGAAGGGTAAAGTAGTAAAAATTGAGGACAGTGGAGTATTTGTGGAAAATGGTTATTCACTGCACAAAAGGCAGAAGAGAGGAAAGTTTGTCCCAGCAATATGGTATATTGAGAGACAGGTGTGAGATTTATGTTGGTGTATGTTGGTGTATGTATGTTTTTGATAAAGACAGCCAGCCTGCACGTACTGGCAGTAAAGTATAAGAAGCATGAACAATGTGTTCTGGGGGAAATCTACACGGTACAATTTAATTAACTTTTAAAAGGATATTGGCAAGTAGTTTAGTGAAACAGTGTGTTCTGCTTAAAATCGGGTTCAATGTAATTAACCTTTAAAGGCTATTGGCAAGCAGTTCTGTGAAAATAAAGCAACAGATGAAATTTGAACTGTTTGAAATGACTAGTTGTACAATTAGATGCCTCCTCAGCAACATTAATACTTTAATGAATTAAATAGAACAGTGCACAGTTTAGTTTATTTATTTAAGAGTAGCCAGTGCAAGTTTTCTTAAGGCTAAACGTTAATGTCTATTGAAAGCATATAAGTTACTTTTCACATCTAAGAGGGAAAAAGAGTGAAGACTAAAAAAAAAACAACAAATCTGTGTAAGTAAGAACACAGGTTCTAACATGCACATTGATCACAAAGATAAGGTGGTCTGTCAAAATGATTACCTTCTTTCCATTGCCTCCATAAATCTTTTTTTTAATTTCTTTTTAAATGTTGGACCCCTTTGGAGGAGAATATCAGCAGCCACTAGTGCCTCTCATCAATCTCAGACAGTACGAGTCACTTCAGATGCTCCCCAGAAATAATCTAAAATCATCCCATTCCCTGAAAGGAAATTGAAGTATTCCAGTGCAGCATCATACTCATGACCACAGGGTTTTTTTTATTTATACATATACTGTGGTAGCTTTGGTAACCTTAAGGACTAAGGCACACAGTTCAGGTTACCTTTGTAAGGGAAAGCAATAGTGGATGCAGGTTTGGGTGATGTGCAAGCTAATGAACGGGATTTGGGTCAGATAGTGTATTGCCTAGGAAGACTGGGAAGGAATTTCTTCAGTACCTCGGCATATGATGGCTTACTGTTAGAAATGTATTGAGGTGGAGTGAACGTATGCTGTTTACTGACAACTATGGCACATAAAGGGCTTACCTCTAGTTTGAATACATATTTGTACTTCTTACAATTGGATTCTGTGTTAGGCAGCAGTAAAGGTCTGTCAGTGATCATAAGATAGTTGCTATACTGACTCAGAGTGTCTAGTGTTTTCAGGATACCAACATATGAAGTAAGGGGAAACTGGGATCCCAAAGTAGCACAGATCCAGAAAGTGGAGAACAGAGTTAGGTAGATGTATATTGTAATGCTACACAAATAAAACTTTGAGAGACAAAATGTAATTGTTGTACAATATGGGGCCACCTACAGTGACTAAGGTAATTACGTATACAGATAATAATATCAAAATGGTGCAACAATGCAGGCATGGATGCTACAACTGAGGCAGGTTTGAGAACATAATATTAGGCACAACTTGAGCAATTATGTACATAGAATACTTGAAGCAATGTGTGCGATTATGTGCATAGAATACAATGCATTTGAGAAGCACAACAATGTAGGCATTGATGCCACAATTCAAACAGACTAACAAAAAATACAAAACACTCTGCAACACAATGCAGTATATAAAAATGACTCAGAGCGCTTACACAGCTGCTACAATTAAGACAAGCTTAAAAGTAGGCTTGATGAGAGAATACAATATACTATGCAACAGATTAGGCTTTGACAATTATACTGTGCAACAAAGTAAAGTATATCCAAATATTGTATAACAGTACACAAGACATAGCAAGATACCATGCAAAAGATTACATTATAACCAAAAGAGTATGACAAAGTGTGATATAGTACAATATGTCTAAAAGACAGGGATACTATAGTTAAGGCAGATTTCTGCACAACACAGTATAATATATCAGAATACCCCCACTATGCAGGCACATGTGTCACAATTAGGACATGTGAAAATAATGGAAAACAAGGTATTATTCAACACTATGTTTAGAGAGTAAAAAACAAGGTACTATACAACATTCAGTTTTGACAGTACAAAACAAGGTACTAAGCAATGCTATGCTTAGATAGAAGAAAGCAAGGTACCATGCATCACAGTACAATATATCAGGAAAACACAGCAGATAAAATAATATGCACCACAGTACAATATATCAGGGCAGCACTGCAGATAAGGTACAATGTGACACAGTACAATAAAGTAGGACAACACTGCAGATAAAGTTCTATCTACCACAGTGTAATATATCATGACAGCATTGCAGATAAGGTACAATGTACCACAGTACAATGTATCAGAACAATACTGCAGGTAAGGTACTATGTACCATACACCACAGTCCAATATATCAGGGCAACACTGCAGATAAGGTTCTATCCACCACAGTATAACATATCAGGACAACACTACACATATGGTAATATGTAACACAGTACAATATATCAGAACAACACTGCAGATAAAGTACTATGCACTACAGTATAATACATGGACAATGCAGCAGATACAGTACTATGTGCCACAGTACAATATACCAGGACAAGAATACAGATAAGGTTCTATCCACCACAGTACAATATACCAAGACAACACAGCAGATAAAGTACTATGTACCACAGTACAATAAATCAGAACAACACAGCAGATAAGTTACTATTTATCACAGTACAATAAATCAGGACAGCACATCATATAAAGTATTATGCAGCACAATACTGTATATCGGAATCGCCTGACTGTCACTAATAAGTTAGTATTACAATAAAAAATATAGGATAGAATGTGAAAACAAAAATGATGCAATACAGGTGTGGATACGAATCACAATGTTGCCACAGTTAAGCCATGCTTAAAAAGTAGAATTTATACTACAATGCAAGTACAAAAACTGCAGACAGCATAGTGTAAATGCAGAAAAGTGAACAGGCACAGTACTAATATGGCTTGAGAATCATGCTACTGGTAAAATAATGCAGAATATGTTCAATTTTAATTGGTCAGATAGTGTGAGCTACACACAGAAGGACTAGTTGTAAACAGCTTGGAGAAGACAGATGGATAATGCAGTAAAGTAAGTACATAAATAGTGTAGTGCAATAAATAATAGACAGACCCCAGAATAAATGCACTGCTGGATAATACAATAAATAGCAGTACTACAGTACAATAAATGCACAGTTAGACAATACAATAAGCACAAGCAGATAAAAGATAACATAGCAAGTTATGGCTAGATATTACAATAAAATATGTCCTTACCTTACTGTTGTAGGAAAACTAGGACCTATTGAAACAGGATAATAAAGAAATGAAGAAAGGTGCTCACTGCTTAATCCTACCGCTTGATTGGAAAGAATACTGCTGGCAAATAAGATTGACTGCCTGCAGTTTTCCTGGCATAAACGTTAGGGGGAATTACAGAACAGTACAGAAGAGGAAAGGGTTAACTCATTGATATGTAAACCATGTGATCTATGAAAGCTTATTTAAATGTTTTTAACTTTGTAAATGGTGGTCTGATGAAGTTCTATGTATAATGAAAGCGCTTACCATATCAGTATTAAAAGTTTTATTTTAGTCATTGTGGTTTGATTAGTTTTTATTTTATGTTTTTTTAAAGTTTGTGTGGCTTTTGGTGTGTATTTTACTTTAATGGACTTTTTGAACTCCAGTTTGGCTTCCCCGCCTTATTTGAATTTTGTGGTTGTACCCTCCAGTTTTACATTACATGATTCACTGAGAGATTTCCTGTTGGATAACGGTGAAGGGTTAGTTAAGAAAGTTTTGAACCAGTCCAAATGTGGAGTTCTGTTAGGGGGTGGACCTGCTATGCCTGCTGGAGTTCCACTAGAAGGTGTATCCACTAAGCCTACTGGTGATACAATCCATTTTGATGATACGGATATTTTTTTCAGAGACTGTTTAAATCAACCAGTTAATCCATTTGCAGATGGAGTCCAGTGTCTAGAGATAAATATTCCAAATTTAATGGCTGAGTTCATCAATTTAGAGAATAACTTGCTGAAATTGAAAAGGATTCAGCAGGACATTATGTTTTTTGAAGCGAGTTTGAAGGAGAAAAGAGACCCGAGAGGCTTAAGGGTGTTGTGGAGACCTGCAGGTGAGAAATTATCTGTGGAATTGGTAGAAGCATAGAGAACGTTGAATGAGACTATGGGGCTGCAATATGTACAGTTGTTGTTAGAACACAGACATACTTTAGCATTTTTGAACAACACTATAGTAGCCTCATGCTGACATTTAAAAGGGCTCACTTCTGTGAGTAACTTTGAAGTTAAAATGAAAAAGATCTCTGCAAAAGTACTGGCTGAGAATGAAACCCAAAAGAAATATAAATGTAAAATGTTTCTCAGGGATAAGAAGGACTATGAAGAAGGGTCAAATTTTGTTTTAAGTGAGCCCAATATTATAAGTGAAGTATCGGAAGGAGCTGCGGAAGGGAGATATGCTTCATCTAAGGAAGTTTGAAGTCATGATGATGGGGGCCGAACCATCAGGTTTCTTAGGGGTAAAAAGGACTATGAAGAAAGGTCAAATTTTGTTTTAAGTGAACTCAATATTATAACTAAAGTATCAAAAGAAGCTGCATAAGGGAGATATGTTTCATCTAAGGATATTTGAAGTCATGACGATCAGGGTTGAACCACAAAGAGGATGAGGTTGAATTCCAGTGAAGAGCATGAATTTCAGAAAGAAGGAGAGGTTGTAGGTCACCAGGGTAATTTCTAACAATGTTTCCAACTGGATTTTCAGAAGATAGAAGTTTTTCAGGATGGTGTAATGGGTCAAAAGACATTGGCCCATGTAGCAGCACAATCTCCACCGTGCCCAAATCGCAATTTCAAAGGAAGGAAATATTGGAACAAAAATTACAATCAGTACAATTATCAAAACAACAACGGCAACCAGAATAACATGAACAAAAGGAAATAGGATGACCTTTTACATCTAAAGGTACTACTTCATTTAAAGTTATTAACTTGTCAGGAACCTTTCTTAACAATGGACATCTAAGGGTTCTAAGCAAAGTTCTTTCCTTTGTGCCAGCAGTGAGAGCTGATATAATTGCTACTGTTAATCCCCTTAGAGAACATATGAGAAAATTAAATTAAAACCAGAATTGGAAGCTTTTTATTAACGTGAAAATTATGTCAGAAAGTTGTTAAGAACTAAACCTAAATTTTCTTTTTACAATTTGAGTAAAAAAGAAAAAGAGGCTTTCTTAGACTTAAAACATAATGTGGATTTATATGCTATCAAAGCTGACAAGGGGAATGCAGTGGTGGTCATGGATATCATATATTATTTTGAACAAATTAAGAAAGTTTTGGAAGATAAAAAGTTTTATAGAAAAGTGACATGGTCAGAAATAAAAACTTTATAACATGATAGATTAATATATTGAAGAATGGTTGTTAGAAGGACATTACTGATAGTACTGCAGAATAGTTTAGAATTTGAAGCCTAAATTAGGTAGGTTTTTTGGCCTACCTAAAATCCATAAAAATCTGGAACAGCTTTCTTTTAGACTGATAGTGGCCAACTAAGGAAATAAAAGTGAGACTATGGCTATTTTTGTGTATACCTTTTTTACAAATACTAGTGTGTAAAAGTGAATCTTATGTTAAAGATTCCTTTGAATTTAGTAAAATTAGTAAAGTCACAACTGATTCTATGATATTAGTGATTGCAGATGCTACATCTCTATATACAGTCATTCCAAATGATGAAGGGCTGGAAATAGTTAATAAAGAGATGAGTTATTCAGGCCTTTTCACAACAGAACAAGTGAGGTTATTTACAGAATTTTTACGTTATTTTGACATACAATTTCTTTGTTTTTGATAATGAGATGAACAAACAAATAAATGCGGTGGCAATGGGGGCTGCTAAGGCCCCTAGTTATACCAACGTTTTTATGATAGGCTGGGAAAAGGAATATATTTATAACTCTGATTTTTTTAAGTATGTGGTAATATACAAGCATTTTAGTGATGTTTTATTTATTGTGTGGAATAGAACTATGGATGCATTGAATAATTTTATTTCATATTTAAATAGTTTGATGGTTTATATAAAATTTACTTATAAGGCTGAGATGGACTGTATTTGAAATCTAAAGTAATGCTTATTTGCATTTTGACAGCATGTATCATTTGAACCTTAAGAAGAACGTAGTTAAAATCCAGTTTATGAGAGAAAGCAGACTTACAGATGGCTCAGATTATTTTATTGCTAAATGTAAAACAATGAGGTTTAGTTTTTATGTAAGGGGTTGCCCCAAAATGAATGGTAGATAATTTGGGTCTATAATACCATATCGAATGGTAAGAATGTCGAACATTCATATGAGCGAAAATGCACAAAAAAGAACTTGCTATTGTGGGGCTGTGCCCCCCCACACCCCCCCCCCCCCACTAAATATATATTCCAACTCCAAAGTTGCACTACAGTGAGGAAAAGGCAACTATTCCAATCCTCACTGTACCACGACCCCAAGAAAACAAGTTTATTCTTGTGCGTTTTTGCTCATATGAGCGCTTGACATTCTTACCATTCGATATGGTAATATAGACCCGATAATTTAATGGATGAAGTTAAAAATAAAAGAAGTTTGTGATATAGGTTTAAAAGTGTGGCTACAAATTATAAAAATGAAAAAGATTCCAAAGAAGTGAAGGATTTTTTTCTTTGGCTTGTTTATTAGAAAATTCAGTGGATGAGAAAAGTATAAAAGAATTAGTAAAAGGAAATCAGAAATTTCTCATGAATTTTCCTGATTTAAAAAAATATCATAGGAGATAATCCAGTCTTTGCTTTTTTAAAAGGTAAAAATTTAAAGTAACATTTTCATAAAATTATTTTTTGTAAAAGTAGTTACAGGGTTATTAAAAGGGATGTATAAATGTTGTTCTTGTAATTGTTGCAGTTATGATATAAAGTATTACAGTGATATGATAGAAAGTGCCAAAATTCAGTTACTAGCAAGGAATTTTGAAATAAAATTGTTAAATAATTTTACTTGTAAATCAAAATCTGTAGTGTATATTGTTGTCTTTGTGGGCTATGTTCCACCTTCTATATAGAAAGAATGATTAGAGAAGTTTACATGAGGTTTTATGAACATTTGCATGCTGTCAAAAAATCGAATTAAATAATGCTTTGGCAAAATGTGTTGCATCAACATAACAACTTTGCTGAAAAACTTTATTTTAAGTTTTCAGTTATAGATCAGGTTTATAATTATGATAAGAGATTTGATGCCGAAGATGAGCTTGACTGGAAAGAATACTGCTGGCAAATAAGACTGAATGCCTGCAGTTTTCCTCACATCAATGATAGGGAGAATTACAAAATAGTATTGAAGAGGAAAGGGTTAACTTATTGAGATGCAAATCATGTGATCTATGAAAGCTTATTTAAATGTTTTTAACTTTGTAAATGCTGGTCTGATGAAGCTCTATGTATGGTTACCATATCAGTATTAAAAGTTTTATTGTAGTCATTGTGGTTTTATTAGACATTTAGAGTTAGACAAAATCTGGGGAAGAGTTGTGCTAGCAAGATGCTCATGAATGAAGAACTCAATATCACAGAAAAGACAGATAACTGTCCCTGGCCACGCTTGAGGCTATGCACTCATAAAAAATGAAGAAGGGTAGTTGGAGATGATAGTGAGAAATGGTTGTGGGAAGGAAATGGGGAAAAGGAGGTTGCAGAGGTACACAAAAAATCATAAAACACAAAAATTATGTCCAAAAACCACATGGAATGAGTCAAAGGACCCAAGTTATCATAATTCTCAATAACAGCTTTCATCTTGCAGCGACTTCTTTAGATTGTCAGGAAACCTAATGAACAATGCATTTAACTAGTTACTTCATGAATCACATGATTAAAGACATGTAATATTTCTAAAAGTCAAAGCAGTACGAAAGCAATATACATACGAAAAACATTTTTATAAAATAAGTAAAATATTGCATTGCATCCAAACATAACACGAGATCCAGGAAATACAATTTTATTTAAATAAAAAACAAATAATGGTAAACACTTTCAACTCTTTCACAATATTGAGACTTCATCAGACAAATTTCTAAATTACATCAATTGCCTTATAAAATACAATGCCCCTCTTCCTACTGCTAATAAAACATTAAAAATTAATGCTTCAAAGGACATTATTTTAGAACTGACATAAAATTAAGGTGTTCACTTGGGCCGGCAGAACCATTTGCATTTAACATGCATTAGTTTTAAAAAAGTTCCTGTTTTCAGTATTAGACTATGTTAAAAAGAATCCAAGAGGTAGTGATAAAGACACTCACTTGGATTATATTGAGTATAAATGGCAGATGTCAATGAGAATAATCATTTTCAATGTGGTTTTAAAATTAAAGATGTATCTACTGTATATCATAGATAGTGACATAATACTGCATTTTATGATTTTATAGTATGTTTTGCATGCAAATATGTATTCTTGTAGTAGAATTTTTTTAGAAATAGTACATATTTTTTACCTTTTTAATTTCTCCAAATCTTTTTATGTTACTAATACCATAATGGGAATGGACCCCATTCCTAAGTCGAAGTATGATTAATGTTCATAAAATTAGTATTGTTTCACTCTTTGATGTCAACCAAAAGTGCTCTTCACAACACCCGCAATGTGCCCAGTAATGACTCCTTCTGCAGTTCATATGGAGTTACGTGTATTGGTAACATATCTAAATATAATTGTAGACTGTTCTTTATAAGACCTGCTGCTCCTACTACTATTGGAACTATTTGGGCATCTTTTTTCCACATTGCTCTCATTTCTGCTTGCAAATCTTGATATTTTATAAGTTTGTTTCTCTCTGTACGCAGGACATTGTAGTCACTGGATGTGGCAATTTCAGTGATCAGTGCTATTTTTGTCTTCTTTTCTTGGACCACTATATCCGGTTTTCTAGCATCTATCTTTTGAAATGTTGGTAATGAATGATCCCATGTGATGTAAATTTAATTTTCTATGATGCTTTGTGGCTCATGTTTCCACTGTTTTTCAGACACTTCAATACCATAATGCTTGCACAATCCCCATTGCAACAGTCTTACCACATTATTAAGCCTTTCAGTATACAGCCCTTCTGCCATTAGTATGTCACAACCAGCAACGAGGTGTGCGAATGTTTCCACTTCAGCTTTACAAAACCTACATTTGTCTTTTTCTCCTACATGTTCAATGGACTTTGTAAACCAGCAAGTACGTAGCCCACTGTCTTGGGAAGCCAATATTATCCTTTCATCTCTAGGTTTGAATTCACCTCTCCTTAACCATTCCTCTGTTTGTTCCTGATCAACATGAGGTTCTTCTAGAAGTTTTCTATACTTGCAACTATATTTATGCATTTTCCACATTTCTTGCCTTTTCATCTGGTCCTTCACCTTATATTCTTTCTTTTGTTTTTTGACACATTCAGTTGCTGCCTGGTCTTTACCTACTTCTGGTTTGATTTCCATTCCTGCTTGATGCCAACGTGTTTCTGCTAGGTTAAGCAGAGAAGTCATCTTAGATTTATTCTCCTCATGTTTCAAAACTTTCACTACATTTGGGTCTTGTGAGGTCAGCAGACATGTATGTAGTCCCACGATTACAGATCTATACATGTAATCAATTTCAAGGAGGCCCATCCCTCCTTCAGAATGGGGAATATATAATCTTGGTATGCACTGATTTTTATAGATCATTTGGTGAGCATGAAGCATCCTTCTTCTTTTAATATCTAATCTACCCAACACGTTTTGGGACCAATTAATCACTCCAAAACTGTAAGTTAGGACAGGAAGAGCAAACTGGTTTATAGCCTGGATTTTGTTCCTGGATGTCAATGCTGTTTGCAGGATTAATTTAAGTCTTCTAAAGTATTCCTTACTAAGTTTTGTTCATATTTGTTCATGTTTTATTGCTGATCCTTCATGAATTCCTAAATATTTATACACTCCCTCTTGCTCAAGTACTTTTTTTATCACATTCTTGTCCCAAACTGATGTTTTCCTGGTGTTGCAGTTTTCCTGCTTTAAATGTTGCTTTTGCACATTTATCAAGGCCAAATGATATTCTAATATCATCTGAAAAACTTTTGACAACCTGTAGCTGTGCTTTCAGATTGTCTTCTGATGATCTATACAGTTTAAAATCATCGACAAAGAGAAGAAGAGTAGTCTTTAGACTTTGTTGTTTTCTAGGAGTCAAATTATAGCTATGGTCTAAGCTGTTAAGTAGACAGCTTAATGGGTTAAGGGCAAGGCAGAATAGCAACAGTGACAGAGAGTCACTTTGGAACATCCCCCTTTGAATTTGTATTCCTGGAATAATAATTTGTCCTTTATAATGGCTTAATTGCAAAGTGGTCTGCCACTGTTTCATGGCCACTGTAATATAGTCAATCAGTGTAGGGTGTATCTTATACATTTTTAAGCACTCTTTTATCCATGAATGTGGGATACTATCAAATGCTTTTTTTGTAGTCAGTCCATGCCATACTTAGATTCTACCCCTTTTTACAGTTCTCTACTATGACTTTATTTAACAACAAATGATTCTTTGTTCCATATGACTTGTTTTATTGCCCTTTTGGTTCTACTCTCATAATTGAGTTTTCTTCTAAATGAATATAAACTCTGTTGGCATCAGTTCCTGTGTATAGTTTATACGTCATCAGAAGGCAAGTTATTGGGCTATAATTTTTGGGGTAGCTTGCAAGTTCACTCTTAAGTAGAAGCATTGTTTTACCTGTAGTTTGCCAGGTTGGTGTCTGCTCGGGGTGCACATATAAATAGTTCTTACTCATGGCTAAATCTTCGTGCAAAGATGTTTGTACTTTTAACCAAAAGTTAGGTACTACATCTGAGCCTAGAGTTTTCCAATTAGAGGCTTCTTAAGTTTGTTTCAATCTCTCTGGCTGTTACTTCATCCCATTTCATATCCTGTTCCTTTAAACTTCTTATTCTTTCTTTTACTTCTTTTATCCATTTAGCATTGTTTGCTCTGAGAGTGTTGATGGAGAAGTACAGAGAAGGTCAGAAGGAGTTGCATTGCGTTTTTGTAGACTTAGAGAAAGCATATTACAGGGTGCCTAGAGAGGAGTTGTGGTATTGTATGAGGTAGTCGGGAGTGTCAGAGAAGCATGTAAGAGTGGTACAGGATATGTACAAGGGTAGTGTGACAGCGGTGAGGTCTACGGTGGGAGTGACGGATGCGTTTAAGGTGGAGGTGGGATTACATCAAGGATCAGCTCTGAGCCCTTTCTTTTTTGCAATGGTGATGGACAGGTTGACAGACGAGATCAGACAGGAGTCCTCGTGGACTATGATGTTTGCAGATGACATTGTTATCTGTAGTGAGAGTAGGGAACAGGTGGAGGAGACCCTGGAGAGATGGAGATATGCTCTAGAGAGAAGAGGAATGAAGGTTAGCAGGACTAAGACAGAATATATGTGTGTGAATGAGAGGGAGGATAGAGGAATGGTGAGGATGCAAGGAATAGAGGTGGTGAAGGTGGATGAGTTTAAATACTTGGGATCAATAGTTCAGAGTAATGGTGAGTGTGGAAAAGAGGTGAATAAGAGAGTACAGGCAGGATGGAGTGGGTGGAGAAGAATGTCAGGAGTGATTTGTGACAGACAAGTACCAGTAAGAGTGAAAGGGAAGGTCTGCAAGAGGGTAGTGAGACCAGCTATGTTATATGGGTTGGAGACAGTGGCATTGACAAAAAGGCAGGAGTTCGAGCTGGATGTGGCAGAGTTAAAGATGTTAAGATTTGCACTGGGTGTGACGAGGGTGGACAGGATTAGGAATAAGTATATTAGAGGGTCAGCCCAGGTTGGAAGGTTTGGAGACAAAGCCAGAGAGGCAAGACTATGTTGGTTTGGACATGTGCTGAGGAGGTCAGTATATTGAGAAAAAGATGCTAAGGATGAAGCTACCAGGTAACAGGAAAAGAGGAAGGCCTAAGATAAGGTTTATGGATGTGGTGAGAGAGGACATGCAGGTGTTTGGTGTGGCAGAGCAAGATGCAGAGGACAGGAAGAAATAGAAACAGATGATCCGCTGTGGCGACCCCTAACGGGAAGAGCTGAAAGAAGATGATGATCCATTTAGCATTGTTGTTGTGTTACACAGGATCTTCATCGATACTTCTCCAAAATGCATTTATTTCTTCTTTTTTTTGTGGTTCCTTTTACCTTGTTCCCCAATTTTGTAATTCTGTACTTTTCCTTTATATTTATCTGTGTATCTTCTAAGTTTTTCCACCTGTGCTGAAATTTTTAGTTTGTTATTTGCAATGGTGCATGATAGATCCTGGTCTGTTCTAATACTGTGCATTGCTTTTATCACATCTATCTTTCTTAGTATTTTTGTTGATCTATTCCCCTTTCTATATTCTTCTAACAGAGGCACTTCTTGTCTTAATTGTTATAGTTTTCTCTATTCAATATTTCCATGATGGTATTCGATTTCTCCCCTTCCTTTCCCTCACTACCCTATGTTCTTTTGGTAGAACTTTATCAATTATTAATTTAGCTGCACAATAATATATCCTGTTTATTTCTGTTATAGCGCATGGATCTCTATGGACAGTCCTAATTACTGTGTGCATTTGTTTTATCAGACTTCTGACTTTTGGGGTTTTATTGACCTTCTGCAGTATATTTCTTTCATTGATCTTAATATATCTATCTGTGTCTATTACATCAAGCAACTCTTCTCTTAGCTCATTTTCTTCTAAACTGAGAGCATATATCTTGTTTTCCATTTCCTTTGGGCATTCTATAGAAAGTTCTATAGCATCTTCCTGTGGCACCTTCTCTTCAGTTTTATCCTGTGCCATCTATTGTTCTATCATATGGGACCTCACTGGCCTATCACTCCTTAACATTGACTGCATTAGAGTTTCCACAGTTTCCTGTTCCTTCCCTTGCTGTCTAGCTTCAAGTGAACGTTTATACAAAATATCTTGATTTAATATAGTGTAAT
Source organism: Protopterus annectens (assembly GCF_019279795.1). Taxonomy (NCBI): domain Eukaryota; kingdom Metazoa; phylum Chordata; order Ceratodontiformes; family Protopteridae; genus Protopterus; species Protopterus annectens. The sequence goes on along the minus strand of NC_056733.1, from coordinate 1,891,018,826 downwards.
ATGGCACCTGACCAATTGCTTCCTTTTCCACTGGTTTCTCCTTAATTTGGATATCCATTACTCTATCTTGTTGTGGTGCTTTCTGCATTAGATTGTCTACACTGAATCCTTCACTTTGCAGGTGCTCCATAACCTCAGTTTCTATTTCTTTAACTTCTCCATTACTAATCTCCTTTTCTACTTTTCCTCTTTGTCTTCTTATTTTTTGTATTGCAAAGTTTTCCATATCTGGATTCCTTTTCCTGTATTTCTCTTCAAATATCTGTGGTGCTTCTCTTTTTGTATTGGTTAGTTTTGCTTTCTCCTTTGCATAAATATTACACTATATTAAATCTATTTTTCTTTCCCATGTCCATATTTCTTCTTCAGGTGTCTCCTGATCTTCCTGCTTCTCCTTACTTTGGGGACCCACTCATTCATGCTGTGAGGTAATCTGTGTTAGACCTTCTACATTAAATTCTTCACTTCAAGGACATTCCATAACTTCAATTTCTATTTTTTTAACTTCTATTTCACTAATCTTTTCTACGTTCCATCTTTGTGATATTATTTTTTATTGTGAAATTTTCCATATCTGGATGCCTTTGCCTGTATTTCTCTTCAAATATTTTTGGGACTGCCTTCTTTATATTGATTCATTTAGCTTTCTACTTTCCATAACTATTCACCTTATCAAATCTCTCTTTCTTTCCAGTGTCCATATTTCTTTTTTATACTTTTCAAAAATATCTAGGTTTTGTTGTTTACATTTTCGCACTTCCTCAGATGTTTCTTTTTCCAAACAGATCAAAGTTTCTTGATCTATATACTGTTTTTCAAAAATCTGTTGCATTAATGAACTCAAATTTTCATTTGAAGCTTCTGACAGTTTTTCCTGTGGAAGTATTTTTCTTTCCTATAATTTATCTCTCAATCTTTCTGTATATCCTCTGTCTGGAAATTCTGGTCTTTTTGCATAATAGTAACAGTACATAGTTTCTTCCTTATCCTCAATAGTCCACTCTATTTTCTTTATGGCTCTTCTTTCGCCTATCAGTTCTTGTGATTTTTGTGGACTACTACTTCCTTCTACAATGGGGGGGGGGGCATCCTCCCCCCTGGGCCTGGCCTGGCCCCATTATAGGGATGCTTCTATATTTTGAAGAATCTATACTGTCATTTTTTTCCAGTCCTGGCACCAGTGCACCTACCAGGATTGGGCACTTTTTTATCCTGGGTCTTGTGCACCCAGCTATCTTTTTTTGTTTTTGACTTACTTCTGTCCATGATATATTCTATATAAATGCAGACTATATATTAGTGCCGTCGCCTTGGTGAGATTTTGTGAAAAACAGGGTCCATCTCATGAAGGTACTCACCAAGACTTGAGGAAGAATTTAATTTCAGCACTACTATTCTTCTTTGTTTGCTGACTTTTCATCTCTCCATTTGGACCCCCCCTTTCATGTTTCCATCCAGGCCCCTATGTGACTCATGAGATAATTATTTAAATATTTTGTTCATTGGTTAGCCTCAAAGGCTAAAGAAGTTCCTGTTGGAGGAAAGTGCTTATTGTGAGTTATAATAAAATTTGTCTGTTTGACATATTCACTGTGTCTTTAACCGTTTATATATATTTATATAAAATTTGTACATATGCAATAATTCCATGTAGGACTCTGGTTCAATTTACCATTTCAGATATGAGATATCACAATACAGATGCCAAACCCATGTGCTAAAAAATGAATACATTTGACTAAATGCATCTCTTTCCCTCAATCTTACTTAACTTCTACTGTCAATAAGGATATGAAATAAAAACTAATAATAATGCATAATAAATAAATATAACAAACATGATCAGCTGATAATATCAGTAAACAGCAGCCAGTCTACACAAATACCAGAATCTGTTGCGGCCTGACTGCAACCCAGTTGTAATAATTCATCAGGCATTTAACAGTACAGTGGATATAACAAATACAGACACAATTTCAGAAGCAGGAATGTCTGAATGTACTTACAGCTTTCATTCAGAAAAGCAAAATAAGAATGTGGAATATAATATTTGTGAGTAGTTGCACTGTCTCACTAATGATATTTCAAGCTTAATGAAGTTACCCACCCTACCAACAAGTAAAGTTTTATACTGGCTTTCCACAATTGCCTGTAATAATGTATTATCTGCAGTGCTCAAATCTGTGCCATATGCACTTGCCACATAGTAAAGCCAATTATTTTACCAGATCCATTTCTGTCATCTTACCATGAAACAGTTGTTATACACATACAAGTTTTGCAGTAAAATGTGTAATAACATTTTCTTCAAGTTGAGAGTGTTTGGGGACTAACAACCCCCTGAGGGATGTAGGGCTGTAAGCTGAGGTTTAACAACAGAAATTTACCTTTTCATGCATGCAGGAGGGTGGCAGGAGAATAAATGCTTACCCCACTGTTCACTTAGTAATCGTGGACTGATAATTGATTGCATTACTTTAATATTTCTACCTTTATTTATTCAGAACGTTTTCTTCGTATTATTGAAGCATTTTCTAGATGACTGTTTTCAGTTATTTCCTACGTGGAACTTATTTTCATACCACTTAATTCCATTGTTTGCAGATGTGCTACATTCCTCCTTTACATATTCATTATATAATTTTATTATTCATTGTAATCATCACTGCAGGGGCATAAAGATTACTGAAGGACAGGAGTAGCGCATGCCACTATGCATCCTGTGGGTTGCTTAAAGTAAATTTTGCCCTGAAAAATACATAAGATCAATAACATATGTGAACCTTGCTTAGTATTCTCCAATAACTCCAGAGTACTGTCTGGTGAAATAACTTGTTCAGAGCCACATCGTAGGTAAATGGAGACTGAGGAGATCAAACCTTTGACTAAATCAAGCAGCTCATTGATATCTGATATTCTTAATCTTCTGTTTTGACTCCAAGACCAAATTATTTTTGTAATTATGTTTTTTTTTCTTATTTATCCCCACCTTTCTCAATAAGTGCTATGGGATCTTTACAAACACCTGAGCTTCCACCAACTCATGCAGATAAGATGCCACTTTAATGCTTTATCTGATGGAAAAAGACTCAAGAAATGCAACACTCTCCTGATGCTGCATTGACATGTCATTAATGGAAAAATTATCTAAACACCTGATGTAAGAAAAGAACCTTCAGCCTTTCCATCTCCAGCATAAAAGGAGATCTTGTTCAGTCAGAAACACTATTTAGGATCAACAAAAGTATCCATTGAGGTGTGTATGGAGAATTTCTATTAGACATTATTACACTAGATATCTTCTGTGCCATCCTTCCTGTCTGTGTCCATCTAATGCTTTACCTTACAGTAGCAACAAAATACAGAAGTATAGACAGAAATTTTGTTCTCAAGGTGTGCATGGAGAATTTCTTGAACAAAACATTACACTACATGATATCTTGCGTTATTCTTGCTGTCTTTGCCATTCATTGCTTTATCTCACAGAAACAATCAAAATACAAGGGTGGGACAAGAGCTTTTCCATCTGTACTTACATAGCCATTTATTGTTGCCTCTACCTCACATTCAAAATGCATATACCTCTTCAAATGGAGTCTATATTACATAGTTGAAGTTCCATAACTTCAACTATCATATGTACGAATACATATGTACGAAGTTACAGAACTTCGACTATGTATAAAAAAATTTAAAAAAAAGGGAAAATAAAATAAAAGGTTATATGCAGGGGGCAAGCCCCCCTGAACCCCCATGCCCCTCGCTCTTTAAATATACCAACTCCGAAGTTGTGCTACAGTGCAGTAAAGGGAAAATTTCCTTTACTGCACTGTAGTGTGACCTCGGAGTTGGTATATTTAAAGAACGAGGAGGTGTGGGTGGTGCAGGGGGGCTTTCCCTCCTGCTTACAACCCTCAGGTATGTTCTTTTTGTTTTTATTTTTAATTTTTTTTCCAATCGAAGTATGACAACTTCAAACTTCTGGTTTTGACCATATCACGTTCGAAGTTGTCATACTTCGACTATGTAATATAGACCCCTTCAAATGTTGTCCCATAGACAAAATAATAATGGATCTTTTTTTGGCTGTAGTTCCCTATAGCAATACAAATGGGTTATTTTCTAAATTATTTGGTTTGAAATATGCTTAGTTTGTAGAGATTGTTGTTTTGCACATTAGTTTACCATAATTTTGGCTTCCACAAGCTGTATTTTATTGATTATTGCTCAGAAAATGTACTTATTTGGATACACACACTCACCAATTACACCATTAATGAAATATACTATATACATATATATTTTTTAATTTGTATATATTCACTGTTTTATTTATATTTTTTTAATGTATTGGTCAATGGCAACTTTAGCTGCAACCTGTACACACGGATGATAAGAACCTTCAATTACAATGCATATTTGTAATTGGTATAGCTGTAGTACTCTAACACAATAATCCAACTACATTCATTTTTAAGTTTAATTTTAGAGCAGGGCCACAAATGATACGTCCACCATTGGATCATATTAGGTTCCAGACAGCAGTGCTCTTCCATAAATTGCAAGGAAAATAGTATACTACAGTAAAAGAATGGCTTGACCATTTCCCTTGTTTCCCCTACACCTCTCAACTATTTCACTCCATACCTCTCAACTGTCCCTAATTTTGATTCAAATATTAGTTTTGTCTCCCCAGGAATCGCTGGTATTCCTGTGGAAGTTTGGAAGCTAGAAAGGAAAAACAAATGATAAAGATCTGGAAGGTTTTGTTTAACAATATTTTAAGAGGAGGAGAAGTACCAACATTCTGGAAAGTAGTGGTATTTGTAATACCTAAAGAGTGTGAAGATCTGTCAGATCCAGCTTCATACAGGCCCATTTCAATAATAAACCATGATTTATAAAGTGGTGAAGATCTATCAGATCCAGCTTCATACAGGCCCATTTCAATACTAAACCATGATTTATAAAGTGGTGAAGATCTATCAGATCCAGCTTCATACAGGCCCATTTCAATACTAAACCATGATTTATAAAGTGGTGAAGATCTATCAGATCCATCTTCATACAGGCCCATTTCAATAATAAACCATGATTTATAAAGTGTTCATGTCTGTAATGGCTAAAAGAATGACAAACATAATGCCAAAATTGATAGATATGGATCAATGTAGTTTTGTGGCTGGGAGGCAAACATTTCACAACATTAACAGAACACTGATGATCCAAAGGGAAGCAGAATGTAAGAAAATACCGTTGTTGTTGGTGGGTCTTGATGCAGGGAAAGCATTTGGCAGAGTAAGCTGGGACTTTATGAGCAGGGCAATGGAAGCATTTGCATTTCCTGAAAAAAATTATAAGATTGATTAAGCTATAGGGATCAGAGGTGAAAATTAAAGTGGGTGGGTTCCTTTCTGATAATTTATGCCTGAGCAGAGGAACCAGGCAGAGGTTTCTTCTTTCCCCTTTGTTATCTGCATTATGTTTAGAACCACTGGCAAAGAAAATAAAGGACTCAGAAATTCAAGGATAAAATTGGTAAGCAGTCAAGAAAAGCTTGCTCTATTTGCAGATGATATTATTTTATACCTGTCAAAACCAGAAAGAGACACTACAGTCATGTGGAACATTTTGAGACAGTCTCAAATATTTTCAGGATACAAAATTAATGAAGCTAAAACAAAGACAATAGCAGTAAATTATGTACCTGCAAACAAATTGGTTCAGCAATATCCTTATTTATGGGGACATGATAAAATGAAGTACTTTGGAGTATGGATTAAAATGATTCTGGTGTGGCAACTAAAGATATGTGGGAAGAGACAAAACAATAGATGATATAAAGACTGAGAAAATGGAAGTTTGGTTATATGGATATTAAGATACAAGCAGTCAAATGTTTTTAGCCCCTTTAGTCTTATACATAGGTCAGACATATTTTTTATCAACCAGAGGAGAAGTTGTGGACAGCAATTGATAAAGACCTGAAGGACTTTATCTGGGAGGGAAAGATAGCAAGAGTTAAGTGGGATAAGCTGATTCTTCCAGTAGAACAGGGTGGATTGGGATTACTCAATCTGAAGGGGCATTTCAGAGCTACATAGGAAAGGCTCCTATACATAGCATAAGCAGAAAACTATAATTCAAAGTGTAAAAAGATGATGTTGAAACAGGGAGGAAGCTCAAGAAACAAGCAGAGACTGGGATTTAGGATGCAGGCCTTTAAGGAGAATAACAATAATCATACAGAATACTATATCCATAAAGTAGTAGAAAGTATTCTAAGAACTAAGCCAATATGGGAATGGAGAAAAGAGACTCTACAGATAGGGGTGGCTGCAATAAGGGATATAGGCAATAGGCAAGAGGGGGCTGGAATTTATTGGAGAAAACTGGAAAAGGAACCAAGGTATTGAGAGCAAATAACTAGACAGGAAAAGATGATAGAATGGGAAGATGCCAAGAATTTATTTGGACTGCATGTTAGAGATTGCCTTCGCTATCAGTGATTGATATCAGCGTATAGGCAAAAAGAAAGAAATAGGGGGTCCTAAATGAAAGACAAGTACTAGTAGAGTTTTTAGTAGAATCTAGAACAGAAGCTGGCATTAAAAAAGGAATAATTAGTAGAACATATCAAATATTGCATGATAACTATAATAATCAATCACAGAAGGTTGGAAAGTATTGGGAAGAGAGATTGGATAAACAATTCACAAAGAAGCAATGGGAGAATATATGTGTATCTCCTAAATATGCAACAAAATCTAGAATATTTAAGAGTTTTGCTTGGAAATGTTTTCATAGATATTTTTATACCCCAAGTAGACACCAGAGAATTTTTCCTCAGGTAGATAGTAAAAGTTGGAGGTGTGATGAGTAAGAAAGAGGTAATTGGGAACATATTTGTTGGGAGTGCAGTGAGTTGGCAGGCTTTAAGGATTTTCTGTGGGATGCACTGTCGGAGATGCTGGGTGGGTAGATAAGTGTGACAAGGGAGCTGATTTTTCTGAGCTATGATGCAGAATCGGAATTGCCTACACATGGTAAGGCCTTGCTGTCTCTAATTGTGGTGGCAGCCAAAAAAGCAATTACTAGAAAATGGAAATCAAAATTTAAACCAACTATATTAGAAGTAATAACAAAGATAAAACAAATGGAATTGAGATCTTTAGAAAAAGGTAGGAGCAAACCACATAAGAAAAAAAATGGGAATTTTGGGAGCAATATATACAGTGGAGGAATGAGATTTAAAAGAAGGCAGGATTTAAATGAACTATGCAATGGTTGACTAAAAATTATTGGGTAGATTATAAGTGATGTATAATGTCTGCAACTGGGAGTATGTCAGTATGGTTTGTAATTTAAAATGCTTGCAACTAGGATTGTGCCAGTGTGATTTGTTTTCATTTATATATATATGTCTGATTGCTTATGCCATAAGTGATGGTTTAATAAAGATGTTTCTTGTTTAAAAAAGGGAGCAGGAATTGCATAATTTGTGTAAAGTTGCTTAGGTTATATGATATATAGCAATGTATGTGAAGCATGTGGTGGTGCATGAGGTTCTCCCATTCTATTCTCGGCTGGAGTGCGGGGAGTGCCTTCTGTGTGCAGTCTGCATGTCCTCCCGCTGTTGGGTGGGCGTTCGAAAGACATGCATAAATGGGCGTGCCTTCGTTGAAGGTTGAATGTCGAGCTGGCACCTCAGCGTTCGTGGAAATCTACTGCCAATCATTAGTGGACCAGAGTTCCGCTGTGACGACCCCTAACTGGTAAAAGCCAAAAGACAACAACATGTGAAGCATAATGCTTGTTAATTTTAGCTTGTTAATACAATTTGATTACTTTTATATAAATGTAAATGTGCCGATGTCACAAGTGATAATTCAATAAAGGTGTTTAAAAAAATTTGCTTTGTCCTTCTTAATTCTTCCTAAATCTGATGAGTTTTGGAGAAAAGGTGACAAATTATACTTAATAATGACCAACTCCAAAACCGCATTATATTGAGGAAAAGGGTATACTACGAATAGACAATGAATATTCATGCCGTATATACATGGCTGTCAATCATGCATGTTTTCCATACAACAGTGCACCCCTTTCACCTGGAAGTCACTAAGACCACACCCACATCTGTACAGAATGGCCCAAAAATTAGGGACATTTTGGCAGTGTTTTACTGTAGTAACCCCCTGGTAGTTTTGCACAATAGTGGGGATGGCCTGAGTGACTGACATGCCAAATGGCTGTGATGTTGTATGCACATGACGAATGATTGACATGCCATGCAGATTTGCTTCACTGTCCACATGCGTATTCATCGAGGTGGCAATACAATTACCTATTGTATGTAGTGTTTTTCGTTTTTGCAGGGGGGCTCTGCGCCCCAACCCCCTAAATTATATACCAAGTCTGAGATCACACCACATTTCGGAAAATGGTTACTTGTATGCATCATGTCACCACCAACTGTGCATAACCATTATTTGCATACAACATCACGGCTTTTCATTTTGTTACTATCCAGTGTAGTTCTGAGAGCTGACCTTCTATTTTTCTACTGTTCATGCGGTTTACAGATCCTGCTGTAGTTATACTTCATAAAAATAACAGTTGTACCATTGTTCATGGATGAAATACTCTTCTCTTTAATAATGATGATGCTACATATCCATTAGTGCTGCATGCCTCTCAGCCTCTTAGAGCAAGAAATCTTGACAAAGCCATAAATAAAAGTGGGACAAAGGCCGAAAAATGCGGAGTTTTTTTTTAAGTATTGCTCTTACAAACATAGAAAGTTGCCAGAATAGCAGGTTTTGCATTAGCATGCATTTTCTGAAGAGTATGAAGTCTAAAACTCAAATGTCTGTCATTATTTTCTAACTTCAATCTTTAATGATTTGCAAACAATTTGCCAGAAAACCACAATTTTATGAAAAACAGACCAATAATATGAGGCAAAAATCTGGACATTGTGTGAAATCTGTACAGTTGAGAGGTATGCGTCAGTACATAGTTTAAGGTTACTACAATACAAGTTGCACACATTTTCCTTTTCTTTTCATTTTGTTTTTAAAATGTATTTCCTTATAGCAGGGCATGCACCTTGCATCTTAAAGAGATGACTATTTAATCCGAACAACTGTTATTTCTTGGTATTATAACAAGTTTGCACTGCACTGGGTTGCCACCTTTTAAGCGGGCCAAAGTGGGACATGGGGGTGTGGTCAAAATTACACTGGTCACACCCTCTACCATGACATCATCACAGGAGGAGATGCTGTTATGGGTACAACGGCTGGCTGCTGGAGTGGCTAGCTGGCTGGCTTTGCACTGCACTGGGTTTCCACCTTTTAAGCGGGCCAAAGTGGGACATGGGGGTGTGGTCAATATGATCAATAAAGACATAAGTAATTGTGGGTTTTCCACAGCAATTCAGTGCGATCGAAAAGCAGGACTTTTCAAGTCCCACTAAACAGGTTGAGACAGTGCAACCCCTAAGTGTCCCACTGATAACAGGATGGGTGGCAACTTTAGTTTGCAGGATCTGTATACCGCATGCTCAGAATGCCAGCTGAATATTCCTACAGATAGAGAAGACATCAACATGAGCCAGTTTTCATAGATTTTCATACAGGTCACCTGGTGCTGGATGGTGGGCGGGTTTGGGGGGCCTTGCTGCTGCGCTGCATCTGGGGGTTACTGCAGTAAAACAAAGTCTAAATAAATATATGGATAATAAAAAAATCCCTTAAAGTTAAGGGAGCAACAATTTGTTTTGCCTCCTTACAGAATAAAATGAAATATGAAAGTCTAACGTCTGGTATTACAGAATATATTTCTCAACGATTGACAAGAAAATTATAAATTTTACTAGGAAGACGACAAAAGCAGGGACAATTACGAGTACTACTTTTCACTTTTGAAAAGCTACAGCCTACTTAAGGGGCGTGCTCATAAAGAAGACTACGTTTCCCAGCATGCTAAGTAGTAATTGAAAGGGCGCGGAGACAACCGGAAGAACTTATGGGTGAAAGTGCGTGGTAGTGAGAAACTCATGGCGAGTCAGTTGAACTCTTCAAGTTTGTAGTTTATGTGGCTATTCACAGCATTGTGGCACAATGTCTGGTAATACAAAAGAATTAGTGCCCATAATCTACCAATATCTGCAGCGCAATGGGTTTACGCGGGCAGCACGAGCCTTGCAGGAGCAGTCAGGAGAGGTTAGTCTTGTCTGTGAGTGTATTCAGGTTGGGTTATTAAAATGTGGTAGTTAACTCAGTGGCTTGCAGAATGCTGCACTGCTGTTTGTAGGGCAAGCAGACTTCAATGACTACCAGTGTATATTTTTTTTAATACTGTTGAGTAAACATGAACTAAAAAGAAGTTTGATGGGTGAAGTTGACGTTGATTGTGCACTGTACTTACGTTGGTCTAAATCTGCAGATACCATTCATATTTAAGTGAACCTTCACAATTTGTTAAATGTTGCATTTTCCGTGCCTTGTTTAGTTTCAAACACGTTGATAATATTTGCTTTGAGTCTGATCACTGCAACAGTGAAGTAACCGTGATGCAAGGTACAATGTTTACATTATGTGCATGTTACTGGTGAGCACTTTTTTGTACTGTTGATATCAAAGCCGTACCTGTCAGCTGCCCCCAAGTTTGACTCAAAATTTAGCTCTTTATGCCTTAAGTCTTCATAAAAATAGTCACCTTTGGATAAAGGATAGTGGCTTACAGTTAATGAGTAATGACCGTAATTAGAATTGTAGACTTAATTTGCTATAGAAAATGTATATGAATTCACATTGTTTTATTCTTTCAAGTTAATAGTACTGATATTTTAAAAGTGCTCCTGATTGTTGAGAGGTGTGTGTGTGTAGAACAGTGGATAGTGTTAACTTTCAAGTGAAGGAAGACGCTTTTATTCCAGTAGTGCTGTTGCTGGTCACTTTGTAGCCCACCAGGCCCAGTTAATTCACTACCTCTTATAAAAAATCATGAAATGGGAGAGACTAATTTAATAATTTATGTTATTACAAAGTATGTTTACTATAACACAGTTTGCTGCCCTCCTAATCCGCCATTTAAAGTGCTCCTTCAAACGTCCTAGCTATCAGCTCCACTTCAAAAAGTAATGGAGAAAAAAAAACAGTGTTTGTTATTAATTGAAAATCATTTTATGTAACGAAGCATCAGGTTTACGTCCATGCATTGTATTTACACTGTGCTGTGTGCACGGTTTAGCTTTCTTAACTGTTGCTGAAAATGTCTTCAGATAAGTCCACCTACTTTCTTGACAAACTTATTTTCTCGTAATGGAGCTCATATGTTGAGGTGATTGTCAGCTGATCTTGAAAGTTCATCTCGTCATGAAATTGCTGACTACAGTTTAATGAATGAGAAGAAATACAGATGATAACCACACTAATGCAGTTCAGTTTTTGTTGTCAGAGGCATAGATTACAACCCCCCTCAGTACGTGCACACACGCAGAGTTACAGTCACTTCATTGATTTCGTATATGTGAGATGTCTGCTTGTGATAACATAAAGAAGTAATGGCCCCAGAAATGCATTTCATTTTGTCACTGTCATACACAAAGTGAATCGCTGGCACATGGGACACAGTAATGAATTCCAGATTATTACTTTTGGACTAGTACAATGCCTGGTTTTTGTGATATAAAATAATGAGACCACAATTAGTCATTTCAAAACTTTTCCCACTTTTAATGTGACCTATAACCTGTACAGTTCAATTGAAAAACAAACTGTTGGGGGAAAAATGCGTGCAATAAGCTGGTTGCATACGTGTGCACACCCTTAAACTAATACTTTGTTGAATCACCTTTTGATTTAATTACAACATTCAGTCTTTTTGGGTACACACCTGCCATCAATTAGAGACTCTGATTAACACCAAATAAAGTTCAGCTGTCCTAGTAGGATTTTCGTGACATTTACTCAGTTGCCTGCTATAGCAAAAGCCAAGGTTCACAGAGAGCTTACAAAGCATCAATGGGATCTCATTGTTGAAAGGTATCAGTCAGGAGAAAGGTACAAAAAAATTTCCATAGCATTGGATATACCATGGAACACAGTGAAGACAGTCATCAAAAAGTGGAGAAAATATGGGACAACAGTGATGTTGCAAAGAAGTGGACGTCCCTCCAAAATTGATGACAAGATGAAAACTGGTCAATGAGGCTGACAAGAGACCTACAACAGCACCGAAGGAGCTGCAGGAATTTCTGGCAAGTACTGGTTGTATACTACATGTGACAACAATCACCCGTATTCTCCATATGTCTGAACTATGTGGTAGGGTTGCAAGATGAAGCCTTTTCTTACACAGAAAAACATCCAGGCTCAGCTAAAATTTGCAATACAATACATTGTCTCCCAAAAGCATGTGGGGAAAATGTGTTGTGTTTTGGTTTGATGAGACCAAGGTTGAACATTTTGGTCACAATTCCAAAAGGTATGTTTGGTGCAATAACAACACTTTGCATCACCAAAAGAACATCATCTCCACAGTGAAGCATGGTGGTGGCAGTATTGTGCTTTGGGATATCTTCTCTTCACCTGGAACTGGGACTTTAATCAAGGTGGAGGGGAATATGAACAGTTAATCCAAAAATAGGGGGAACAATTGCCCAAACCAGAACTGATAAATGTAACAAGGCGACAAGAAGGAACCACGACCAGGAAAAGCAGTTTTATTATTCACAAGGATCGTTGAACAGAACCCACAAAACACATTAACGCATACACTACACACTGCATTTTTGTCCCTAAGGACTTAATCAGAAATTTGTGGGTTTTGTTCAACAATCCTTGTGATTAATAAAACTGCTTTTCCTGTTCGCTGTTCCTTCGTGTTGCCCTTGTTGCATTTATGAATTATGAATAGTTCCAAATACCAGTCACTTTTGGCCCAAAACCTTCAGGCATCTGCTAGAAAGCTGAAGATGAAGAGGAATTTCACCAACACAACAATTACCCCAAGCATGCATCCAAATCAACAAAAGAATGGCTTCACCAAAAGAAAGAAAGTTTTGGAATGGCCCAGCCAGAGCCCATACCTAAATCCAATAGAAAATCTGTGGTGTGACCTGAAGAGGGCTGTGCACAAGAGATGCCCGTGCAATCTGACAGATTTGGAGTGTTTTTGCAAGAAGAGTGGGAAAA